>NW_006423209.1:0-1495 GCF_000296735.1 Chrysochloris asiatica | reverse complement strand
GGTCAGCAGCTCAAATCCTCCAGGCCCTCCACGTGAGAGAGATGAGGCTTTCCGCAACTTGCAGTTAAACAGCCTCTTGGCCCAGTATTCCATGTTGTTGATGGTGCTCCACACTACACGTCTCGCTGCTCGAAGTTCTCGCTTCAACTGTGGAATACCACCTGACAAATGACATTACTCATTTGGATCTGTTGAGAATGAACTGTCTTGAGCTAAAGATTTAAACACAATATTGGAACATAATATTAGGACATTTCTATAATTTATAATACAAGATAAATTTGTCTATGGAATATAAATTGCATAGCCTGAGTTTTAATTGTGTCTGAATATGTATTTATCCAGGTATTTGTAAGAATACTCCATTAAGAGTACAACACAGGACTAAGGAGAGGAGAATTAACAGATAGATGTCCTGAGATCTATTATACACAGATGCCCTATTATCCATAAAGCAGATTATGACTTCATGCTAGTCAGAACCTTTGTCATTAGACTATTTTCAGTTCTGAACATAAACATCCCTTCTTCTTCATCTTCTCTCCATGAATACGATGGGTCCTAGTTAGTATCTGGGGAAGACCCAATGAGATAATGTATACCATGGACCTAGCATAATCTTGGGCACATCATATTGTTATTGCTCTTAAGTGCAACCAAGTCAGTTCTGACTCATAGTGACCCTGTATAGGGTTTCCAAGGAGCAGCTGGTGGATTTGAACTGCTGATCTTGTGGTTCATTGGTCCAGTGCTGATCCAACAGAACCACACCAACAGTCTTAGCACATCATGACTATTCATAAGTGCCATCAAATTGGTTCTGACCCATAGAAATCTTGTATAGAAATGGCTGGTGAGCTTGAACCCCCAACTTAAACTGATTTTGTAGTCCAGAGCATTAACCCACAATGTCACACTAGAATATAGGAAGTCAATAAATGTTACTTCTCAAATAGAGAAAACTAAGAAGCTAGCATTCCATCGAAACCTTGACAAAAAGAAGGATTTTTGTAGTTCCAATAGGGTAGGGAAGAATTTCATGCTGTGAGAACAAGCAAATTTAAATCGATATGAGAGTCAGTATAAAACAGTTCAAACAATCCTGTAGACGAATGCTGATGCATTTAGAAGTAGAGAAAGAAATGACCCTGGTCAAAGTGGCTGGAGGTAATTTGTAATGATAATTTATCTCTCCATATAAAGCATTCATTAATTGTACATACCAACTAGGATTAGGATGATGAATATTTTTAGCATTTTAATAATATGTGAAATATTCCAAGTGATTCCAAGTATAAAAATATAATGAATTGGACTGCAAGGTTGGTAGTTCAAACCCACAGGTTGCTCCTCTGAAACTGTAGACAGGGTCTCTATGAGTCCAAACTGACTCCTCGGCACTTAATTACAACAACAGCACAAACTTGGGTTTGCAGATATCTAATGGGTCTTGGTGGAGTCAGAAAACCAAAAGGGAAGAATACGTTTAGCATTT
>NW_006423208.1:0-1480 GCF_000296735.1 Chrysochloris asiatica | reverse complement strand
CATACATTGACAGAGAACTTCCAGAGGTTCAAGCTGGATTCAGAAGAGGCCATGAAAGGTGGGATATCATTGCTGATGTCCGACGAATCTTGGCTGAAAGCAGAGACTATCAGAAAGATGTTTACCTGTGCTTTATTGATTTCACAAAGGCTTTCGATTGTGTGGATCATGAAAAGCTATGGACAACATTGTGAAGCATGAGTATTAATTGTGTACATGAGGAATCTGTACCTCAACCAAGAGACAGTTGTTCAAACAGATCATGGGAACACTGAATGGTTTAAAATTCAGAACGATGTGCAACAAGGTCGTATTGTTTCACCATACTCATTCCACCGGTATGATGAGCAAATAACCTGAGAAGCTGGATTCTATGAAGAAAAATGTGGCATCAGGATTGGAGGAAGACTCATTAACAACCTGCGGTGTGCAGATGATGCAACCTAGCTTGCTGAAAGTGAAGAGGACTTAAAACATTTACTGATGAAGATCAAAGAGCAAATCCTTGGGTATGGATTACATCTCAATGTAAAGAAAACAAAAATCCTCACCACTGGACCAATAAATAACATTCTTATCAATGGAGAAAAGATTGAAGTTGGCAAGGACTTCATTCTTCTTGGATCGACTAACAACACTCACGGAAGCCCCAGTCAAGAAATCACATGACATATTGCATTAGTCAAATCTGCTGCACAAGACCTTTTTAAAGTGTTGAAGAGCAAAGATGTCAGCTTGAAGCCATAGTATTTTCAATAACTTCATATGCATGCAAAAGCTGAACAATGAATAAGGAAGACCCTAGAAGAATTGATGCTCAAAAGCATCAATAGGAGGAGAATATTGAAAGTGCCATGGGCTACCAAAAGAACCAATAGATCCGTTCTGAAAGAAGTGCAGCCAGAGTGCTCCTTGGAGGTCAAGATGGCAAAACTTCGTCTGTCATACTTCAGATATATTGTCAGGAGGGACCAGTTGCTGGAGAAGGATATCATGTTAGGTAAGGTGGAGGGTCAGAGAAAAAGAGGAAGACCCTTAACGAGATGCATTGACCAAGTTGCAACAGTAGTGAGGTTGGCCCAGGATCAGGCAGTGTTTCGATGGCACCTAACAACAACAATTGGTAGAGTCCTGGTGTGGCGCTGTGGGTTAATGCGCCAGACTGCAAAGTTGTTTGAACTGCAAGGTCTGCAGTTCAAGCTTACCAGCTGCTCCTTGGAAACTCTATACAGGGCCACTATGGGTCGGAACTGACTCGACAGAACAACAACAAAAACATACACTATTAGTAGAGTTCTGGTGTGGTGCTATAGAATAAACTTTGGATCACAAGTTTGGTTTGAACTGCGAAGTCGGCATTGAATCGGGCTGCGATCTGCAATGTCAGCAGTTCAAAACTACCAGCTGTTCCATGGGAGAAAGATGAGGCTTTCTGCTCCCGTAAAGATTTACAGCCTTGGAAACCCTGTACAGGGTTGCT
>NW_006423207.1:0-1520 GCF_000296735.1 Chrysochloris asiatica | reverse complement strand
TTGTATGCCAGTCACTTCTTGCCTTTGTAGTCCACCCATTTGGGGTAGCCAATGTCCAAGTTCCCCCTCCCTGTCGACCCTGTGTACCAAGGGGATGGGAATGATCCTCACTGTAGAGATTTGTCCACTCCTTTATCATACTGCATCCACAAGCATAGGTCAAGTTCATCCATTTATAGTGGGTTACTCCTCCTCCCACCTTCTTTCTTCCTCTAGTCGTGTTCCAGCCATTGATGCCAGGTCAAATGGGTACTATCTGCAAGTGTGGGTGTTCTTGTGCATCCCCACTCACTTTATATCAGCTGGATGCTTCACACTCCGTTCTAGTCCTCTGGGACCATGTCCCTGCCCCTGGGCCCAGGAGACCCCAGGTCTTGTCATACTGCTGGTTAACTAGGTAAATGTTGTAAGTCCGTCTTCAGCGTATAACTGTTTGGAATAACTAAAATGGGGCTAGAACTTGCCCAGTGAAGGAGGCTCTCTGAAGAGGTTAACAGGAGTCTATTGAATGTGGTCAAACTTAGTTCACAACTTCATTGCTGTTTTTCCCCCTCTTCCCCTTATCGGTGACCAACGTGGTCAGCAGCAGGACCATATGCCTGCTAGTGTATTCGATTTGAGTTTCAGTCTTGGAAGGGGGTTTGCCTTGAGGGGACCTGACCACTTGCCTTGATGGCTTCCTAGGGAATAACTTGCTTGTTCTTGTAATAGTCAATTGGACTGCTGTTGTGTTTTGTTTTGTTTTTTTTTTCTGCTGGTCTTTCTTTCAAGAAGTATCTTCTGTTCTTCTAGCTGCTCCAGACTAGTCTGCTTGTCCTTTCACGTGGGATTCTGGATGAGGAGTAGAATTCCACCTATGGTCTTGTGCAGTGCAAAGGCTCTTCAGGGAGCCTCCTTCACTGGGTTAGTGAAGTTCTAGCCCCATTTTAGGTATTCCAAACAGTTATAGGCTGAAGACGGTCTTACAAGCTTTCTCTGGTGATGTTTCTAGCTATTGCTCTCTCTTTCCTTCAAGTGTCTATTTTACAATAGTAGGTAAGGGAAACCAAGATTCAACAGACAGCCAAGCATCTTAACATCATTCCCCACTTTTACCCATTCAAACCATGCGCCAATCTTTGTATCCACGAGCCCTGTTGTTCCATGTTTGTGCTCAGATCATTATTTACCTCTGTCTCATTTAGCCCGTTTAGCCTAGCTATTCTCCCATCCACCTTGTTTTTCCTTTCCCCTTCCCCTTCTAGTGTATTGCCCCCCCCCAGCACTAAACTATCCTGTGTCTATTCCATACCCTGTGTTCCACTATCCTGTGCCTATTCCCTATTCTGTGCTCCACCTTCCCCTTCCTCCCCCATATTGTTGTTAAGTGCCGTCGAGTCGGTTCCGACCCATAGCGACCCTGTACAGGGTTTCCGAGGGTGTAAATCCTTACGGGAGTAGAAAGCCTCATCTTTCTCCCGCGGAGCGGCTGGTAGTTTCGAACCGCTGACCTTAAGGTTCGCAGCCCGATTCGTAACCAC
>NW_006423206.1:0-1520 GCF_000296735.1 Chrysochloris asiatica | reverse complement strand
TAAGGTATTTCTATTTCTAACCTTCTGAGGAAGCACCATATTGCTTTTCAGAGAGGGTGGACTACACCAGCAATGCAGGAGTGTCCCAGTCTCTCCACATCCCCGCCAGCATTTATTGTGCTCTACTTTTTTAATCTTTGCTGTTATTGCTGTTTTCTTTGCTGTTATTGTTGTTTTGATTTGCATCTCTCTAATGGCTAGTGATAATGAACATTTCTTCATATGTTTGTTGGCTGCCTGGATCTCCTCCTTGGTGAAGTGTCTGTTCATATCCTGTGCCCATTTTTTAATTGAGTTATTTGTCTTTTTCTTGTAGAGGTGTTGTAGTTTCCTGTATATTTTAGAAAGGACTTAATTTAAATTTCATTGCATGCTTTTTAACATAAATTTTATTGTTATTTTCTTAGACATAAGCTAATTCCATCGCTGGGCCCATGCCTTTCTTCCTGACAAGAGCAGTATAAGTCCTTTCTTTCTCTGGTTACATTTATTAGATATTTCATCCTTTGGGCAGCCATTGTAAATGGTATTGCTTTCCTAACATCCTTTTCAGCACTGTCATTTTTGGTATAGGGGAATCCAACTGATTTTTGTATGTTGATTTTATACCTGCCAACTTTGCTGAATCTTTCAATGAGGTCTAGTAGCTTTTTCGCTGAGTCTTTGGGGGTTTCTATGTATAGGATCACATTGTCTGCAAATAGAGAGCATTTTACTTCCTCTTTGCCCATTTGGATACCTCTAATTTCCCTGTCTTACCTTATAGCTTTTGCTAAGACTTCCACTACAATATTGAATAGGAGTGGTGACAAAGGGCATCCTTGTCTGGTTCCTGTTCGCAGAGGGAAAGCTTTCAGTTTCTCTCCATTGAAAGTAATGTAGGCTGTTGGTTTTGTATATATGCTCTTAATTATGTTGAAGAATTCCCCTTCAATTCCTACTTTGTTGGGTGTTTTTATCAGGAATGGATGCTGGATTTTGTCAAATGCCTTTTCTGCATCAATCGATATGATCATGTGGTTCTTTTCTTTTTTGTTATTTATATGGTGGATAATGTTGATCATTTTTCTAATGTTGAACCATCCTTGTATTCCTGATATGATCCCACTTGATCATGAAGTATTATCTTTTTGATGTACTGCTGAATTCTGTTGGCTAGAATTTTGTTAAGAAGTTTTGCATCTATGTTCATGAAGGATATTGGTCTATGATTCTCTTTCTTAGTGACATCCTTCCCTGGTTTTGGT
The DNA here is from genome assembly GCF_000296735.1 of Chrysochloris asiatica. NCBI lineage: Eukaryota > Metazoa > Chordata > Mammalia > Afrosoricida > Chrysochloridae > Chrysochloris > Chrysochloris asiatica. Next base: position 273 of record NW_006423206.1, on the reverse strand, counting down.
ATGAGGGTTATGCTTGCTTTATAAAATGTATTAGGAAGTCTTCCATCCTCCTCTATATTCTGGAGTCTTTTTAATAGCATTGGTGTCAGCTTTTCCCTTAATGTTTAGTAGAACTCATCCGTGAAGCATCTGAGCCTGGACTTCTTTTGGTTGGGAGTCTTTTGATGACCTGATCAATTTCTTCTTTTGTTATGGGTCTGATCAAGTTTTCTACTTCACTGTGTGTAAGTTTAGGTAGGTTGTGTTTTTCTAAAAATATATCTATCTCTTCTA
>NW_006423205.1:0-1520 GCF_000296735.1 Chrysochloris asiatica | reverse complement strand
TATTGAAGGACTCCATGGGCAAAATATTGAATGATGATGGAAGATTGAAAGAAGATGGAAGGTTAACACAGAGTGACTGTACCAAAAATAAATGGTCAATGTTCAACCATTCCAAGAGGTAACAAATGATCAAGAACAGATGGTATGAAGGAAGAAGTCCAAGCTGTACTGAAGGTATTGACAAAAAATGAGGCTCCAGAGATTGATTGATAAAATATAAATTGAAATATTTCAATAAACTGATACAGCACTGGAGGTGATCATTCATCTAAGAAATTGGAAAACAGCTACCTTGCCAACTAATTGGAAAAGATCCATTTTGTGCCCATTCCAAAAAGTAGTGACCCAAATGCAACGTGGAAATCATTGCACAATATGATTAATATCTCATACAAATAAAATTTTAATGAGCATAATTCACAAAGCTGCACATTGACAGGGGACTGCCAGAAACTTAAGTAGGATTAAGATGAGGAAGTGGAACTAGGAATATCTTTGCTGTTGTCACATGGACCTTGACTGAAAGCAGAGAATCCAAGAAAAATATTTACTTGTGCTTTAATGACTATGCCAAGGCATTAGACTGTGCAAATGACAGGCTATGGAAAATTGTAAAGAATGGTTATTCCAGAGCACTTGATTGTGCTCATGAAGAACTTGTATATAGACTAAGAGGCAGTCATTCAAACAGAACAAGGTGATACTAAATAGTAGAAAGTCAATAAAGATGTGTGAAAAAAGTTTAAAGTCAAGAAAGGGATGTATGCTTACACCATACTTATACAATTTGTATGCTGAGCAAATAATGTGAAATTCTGGATTATATGAAGAAGCATGTGGTATCAGGATTGGAAGAAGGCTCATTAACAACCTGTGTTTTGCAGATGATAAAACCTTGCTTGCTGAAAGCAAAGAGGACTTAAAATATTTATTGATGAAAATCAAGGACTATACCCTTCGGTATGGATTGAACTGCAGTGTAAAGAAAACAAAAATCTTTACAATTGGACTAATAAATAATACATGATAAATGGAAAAAGCATTACAGTTATTAAAGACTCCATTTATCTTGGATCTAAAAATCAATGCTCATGGAAGCAGCAGTGAAGGAAACAAATGACATATTGTATTAGGCAACTTTGCTGTTCATGACCTCTTTAAAGGGTTCAAGAGCAAAGATATGAATTTGAGGACTAAGGTGCCCCTGACCTAAGCCATGGTATGTTCAATAACCTCATATACTTGTGAAAGTTGGAAAATGAATAAGAAAGACAATAAAAGAATTGATGAATTTGAGTTATGGTGTTGTAGAATAATATTGAAAGTACTACTGTCTGCCCTAAGAACAGAAAAATCTGCATAGGAAGAACACCCAGAATGATACTTAGAAACAAGGATAACAAGACTTCGTCCATCACACTTTGGACATATTATCATTTGGGACCAGTTCTTGGAAAAGGACATTATGCTTGGGAAAGTGGAGGGTCAGCAAAGAAGAGATAGGTCCCCAATTAGATGGA
>NW_006423204.1:0-1516 GCF_000296735.1 Chrysochloris asiatica | reverse complement strand
CCGTTTGGTTTTAATTGGAAACTGTCTCTTTAAATTTTGAGGAGATCTGTGCACATGCGTAGTAGAACCCTCCGAGGGTGGGGCTGGGGTGTCCACTAGCTCAGGGACCCCTATAGTCACCAGAATGGCAGTGCTCAGACAGCAAGGGACCAAAGAACAGATACCAAAATGAAAGAATGTCCACACCTTTATCTCCTCGGTTCTGCCAGGCATCTGTGGCCGCTCCAATCCTTCCCCTGCTTGGTGTCACCCAATATGGCGGTTCCTGGAGCAGCTGAGCATTCAGAACTAGAAAACAATGGATTTCTTGCTTCTGCGACAAATTCCCCCAGCTGTAAGCCTTCCAACCTTCTAAATATTGCTTTATATGTGGTTCTGGGACCATCCCCTGAGCCTGCTTGGTTGGGTATTCTGTGTTGTTGCTGGTGGAGCTCCTAACTGTACTTTCACCAGATCCACCATCTTGTTTGTTCTGTTCCTAAGTGTGTTTTTAAGTTGAATTTGTAGGTAAGTTGGAACAGATGCTTGTGATTCTTATTTAACCTTAATTTAGTGCATGAAGAACCCCTGGTGCTACAATGGGCTAAATACTGGGCTGCTAACCACAAGATTGGTGGTTCAAGCCCACCAGGCATTCTGAGGGAGAAAGAAATGGTTGTCGGCTCATTTAAAGATTTACAGTCTTGGAAACCCTAAGTGGTACTTCTAGTTCTGTTGTTAGGTGCTTTTGAGTTGGTACCCACTAATAGTGACCCTATGCACAACAGAATGAAACACTGCCCGGTCCTGTGCCAACCTCACAATTGTTGATATGCTTGAGCCCACTGTTGCTGCCACTGTGCCAATCCATCTCATCAGGAGTCTCCCTCTTTTTCCCCAACCCTCCACTTTACCAAGCATGATGTCCTTCTCCAGAGATTGGTCCCTCTTCATAATATGTCTGAAGTATGAGAGATGAAGTCTGGCCATCCTGGCTTCCAAGGAGCATTCTGGCTGTACTTCTTCCACCACAGATTGGATTGTTCTTTTGGCAGCTGATGGTACTTTTAATATTCTCCTCCAACACCATTACTCAACTGCAACAAATCTTCTAGGGTCTTTCTTATTCACTGTCCATGGCTTGTGTCAGGTGCACCTTAGTCCTTAAACTGACATCTTTGCTATTCAGCACTTTAAAGAGGTCTGTGCAGCAGATTTGCCTAATGCAACACATCCTTTGATTTCTTTACTGCTGCTTCTATGAATGTTGATAGTTGATCGGAGCAAAATAAAGTCTTTGAAAACTTCAATCTTGTCTCCTATTTATCTTGATGTTATTTATTGATCCAGTGGTGAGGATTTTTGTTTTCTTTATATTGAGGCATGCACCTCATACCAAAGGCTATGTATGGTCTTTGATCGTCATCAGTATTTTAAGTCCTCTTTCCTTTGAGCAAGCAAGATTGTATCATCTGCATATCTCAGGTAATCTTCCAACCCTGATGCTGCATTTTTCTTCATATAATCCAGCTTCTGG
>NW_006423203.1:0-1520 GCF_000296735.1 Chrysochloris asiatica | reverse complement strand
GCCAACCTGGAAAAAAAAATGTTGAATTATTTGCATTTGAGAAGACTACTTTTTAATTTTATTTTCTTTAACACTTATACAAATTCCTTAAGCCACTAACAAATTGATTAGACTTGAAGGACAGCTAAGGAATTGAAGACACAATCAGGGTATAGCACTAAGACTCCTGTTAAAGCATCTAGATATAGATTAAGAAGTGATTTTATAAGAATTGTATAAATGTGAATCAAAACTCAAAACACTGTTGGTTCTTCATTTAATTTTAAATTTATTCATGGCTTAAATTATCTGTTTCTCTTCAGTACACTTAGGGAGGGAAAACCCAAGACAAACATGTACATGTTGAATTTATCTCATCTGACCTCTAGCCTAAAGTTGAAACTGACTTCATGGCACTTAACAACAACAACCTTTAGCTATATAGGTTTTCTGAGGAGTTGTTGGTTAGCTTGAACCACCGACTTTGTGGTTCAAACCAACCTTGCAGTCCAGCACGTTAACCCGCAGCACCATACCAGGACTACTAAAGATAGAATACTTATGTGTTTGCTCCTTCATTGAAAAGGTGCACTAAAAAACATTTACTTGTATAACATCATGATTTGGAAGATTTTGGTTTTCCTCTTATTCTGGATGAAAAGAAATAGTATTTTCATACTTTATAACTTGTTCTGGAGTCCTGGTGTGTCACTATGGGTTAATGTGCTAGATTGCAAGGTTGGTTTTAACCTCAAGGTTGGTAGTTCAAGTTCACCAACTGTTCCTCAGACCCCTATATAGGGTTGCTATGTCTCTGAACTGACCCAATGACACTTAACAACAACAACAACAGCATATCTTGTTCTGTATCATGACAAACTTTCTGCAAAATACAGAACAGCAGGTCAGTATAGGAGTGGAATAGGATAGAGCAATAAATGAATTAAAATTTACCTTCAGAATACCATATATTGCTTGTACTATGTAATGCATATTTTCCACAAACTAACATATCACTTTTTATCTCTCAAATGAAAGCTTTTATATTTCTAATTCCTAAGTGTTGAGTCACAATGATGAGGACAAAAGATTATATTAAAATGGTGAGTTCTCAGAATATGATCCCAGGAAAATTGCCTTTATAGTTCTGTATAGAAAAGGCTCAACATTTAGAAAGGTGTGCTCAGTCAGCTTCACCCTGACACTGGTACAATGTGAATATCAGGCTCATAAGGTTCTTTATAGCACAGGACTACAAGGTCAGTTTGAACTACAATGTTGGCTGTTAAAACTCACTGGCAGATCCATGGAAACCCTAAACAGGGTTGCTATGGATCAGAGTCAACTTGGTGGCACTTAACAATAACAACAACACATATTATTCAAGGTAGAATTCAGTATTGCACGAAAATTATGAATCTCATGTCATACAAAAATAATAATTACTGCAAATGTCAGAACTCTGTTAATATTTCAATAATGCCTGACATTTATATTTAAAGTTTCAGTATTTTAATGATTGAGGATCCCATCCAATTTCC
>NW_006423202.1:0-1520 GCF_000296735.1 Chrysochloris asiatica | reverse complement strand
GAAACATCTAAGCCATCTCCTCTTAACCAATTTTTGCCTTGAGCCACGAATATGTAAGATCTTTAAACAAATCGTTGTTTCCTACCCTTTAAGCACATAATTCTCTCCACTGAAATTATTATATATTAACAGACTATAGATTGTAAAATTCCTTATGCATTGTGCTATTGTACTTATTTGTAATGTTGTGCGTTTCTCTAGTGGGAAAAATGAAGATAGCACTACTAACCTTCAGAAGACTATTATCTGAAAAGACTTTATAATTTAAAAAAACAAAAACGAGTGACAATTACAATATTCTGTTTATTTCATGTTCAGTACATAAACACTAGATAAAATAGTAACCATTAAGAACATAAATTTCTCTTATTGTTATTAGGTACTGTCTTAGGCTGGGTTCCCTAAAGAAAAGACCAGTAAAGCTTAAGTTGTTTTTAGGTGATGCTGTGTCAGTACCGACTCAGAGTGACATTATGCACATTAGAACGTAACACTGTCATGTTGTGCACCAGTCTCACAATCATTCCTATGTTGAGTCTATTGTCATTGTACAAATCCATACCTTTGGGAATCTTCCTCTTTTTCTCTGACCCTCCACTTTACTGAATTTGATGTCCTTCTCTAGTGACACTATTGTTACTATGTTTGAAGTAGTAGAGACTGAGGCTGGCCATCCTGGCTTCTAAGGGACAATCTAGCTGCGCTTTTTCCAGCACAGATCTGTTTATTCTTTTGGCAGCTCATGGTACTTTTGCTATTCTCCTCCAATATCATACCTCAAATGTACAAATTCTTTTACAGACTTCCCTATTCATTTTCCAGCTTTCACATGCATATGAAGCTAATGAAAGTACCATGGCTTGGGTCTAGTGTGATTTATCTTCAAACTGACATCCTTGCTATTGACTACCTTAATTTTAATCATTCAATTGTGCATCAGATTTGTATAATGCAGTGTCATTTGATTTATTGACTGCTGCTTCCATTAGTGTTATTGGTTGATGTGAGCAAAATGAAGTCTTTGACAACTTCAATCTTTTCCCTATTTTTCTTGATGTTACTTATTGGTCCAATGGTGAGGAATTCAGTTTTCTTTACATTGAGATACAACCCATAATTAAGGCTCTGGACTTTGATCTTCATCAAAGTATTTTAAGTCCTCTTCACTTTCATCAAGCAAGGTTGTATCATCTGAATATCATAATCTTTCTCCAATCTTGATGCAACATTCTTCTTTACATAACCCAGTTTTTTAGATTATTTGATCAGCATACAGATTCAGTAAATAATGTGAAAGAATACAACACTGGCACATATGGCTCCTGATTTTAAACCATTGAATGCCCCCTTGTTCCTTTTGAACAACTGCCTCTTGGTCTATGTAATTGTTCCTCATGGGTGCAATTAATTATTCTGGAATTCTCATTCTCTGCAATGATGTCCATAACTTTTCATGATCCACACAACTGAAAGACTTTGCTTAGGCAATGAGGCACAGGTAAACATCTTTCTGGTATTCT
>NW_006423201.1:0-1514 GCF_000296735.1 Chrysochloris asiatica | reverse complement strand
GGCTGTGAACCTCAGGTAAGCAGTTTGTAACTACCAGTGGTTTCATGGGAGAAAGATGAGACTTTCTGCTCCCATAAAGATTTATAGCCTCGGAAACCCTACGCAGGTCACTATGAGTTGGAACCAACTCCACGGCACATAACCACTACCACCACCATATATATATATATATGTATATGTTTTGGTCTGGCACTGTAGAATAAGTTATTGAACCACATCCAGTGCTGATCCTACAGTGCCACACCAAGAGTCTAAGTATAGATGCCATTATATATGATTAAACCTTAAAAAAAAAAAAAAATGTTGTATTTTAATAAAAGTATCTCTCTGGTTGGTCTTTTCATATCTCTAGTTACAACAAGTTGGACTATTTTCAATAAACTGAGCGTGTTCTGCTGCATTTACACACTTTGATCAATTTTACTAAGTATGGTTTCTACTCAAAGGAATTACTACAATAACAGATCAAATGGGAAGTACTTTGACAATGCAACTACTTTTTTTTTTTTAAATTAAAGTCTTCTTTATAATGTCAGATCTGCAATGAGAAAGTTACTTATTTCTTTGCCAAGCAACAGATTATCTAGAAAATTAGAATGGTAGTGGACAAATTGAGCTATAGAATCACATTGTGATGAGATATAAAATAAATAAAATATATGACATATAAAAAATAAATAACATATATAAATATATATTTTATGTTAATTCATTTATTTAAATAGTAGCTTAAGTAGGTATGCATGTCTTTGATGGGGTTCAGATAAATTAGGAACATATGTTAAAGGATATCTTCAAATGTTTGATTGTAATAATTTTAATTTATATATCAATATATTTTTGTTATACCAATAGATTACTATCATCACAGACCATGTTCTTTTTGGCCAGAAAAGTAGGAAAAATCATATGAAGTTGTATACATTTTGGTCTAGTTTGTCTGCACAATTTTCAACCTCAATTCCAGATACAGCTTTGTCTCAAACTCTATAATACATGTTGGAGATGTGGAGAAATTTGGTGCTGTGGGTTAATGTGCTGTACTGCAAGGTCAGTTTGAAGTGCAAGGTCTGCGGTTCAAGCTCACCAGTTGCTCCTCAGAAACCCTACACGAGGTCGCTATGAGTTGGAACCAACTTGATGGCACTTCACAACAACAGCAACAATGTATAATGAACATGGTGCAGTCACTGTGGAAAAGAGTTAAACGTAGGGATGCCATGTTGTTGTTCAATGCCTTGGAGTTGGTTCTGACTTACAGTGACACAGGATAGGGTTTCTGAGGAGCAGCAGGTGAGCTAGAACCACTTATCCTGTGGCTCAAACTGACTTTGCAATCGAGTGCATTAACCCACAGCACCACATCAGGACTCTTAGCAATTCCATATGACCCGGTAATGCCAGTCCTTGGTATGTTGTTGTTGTTGTTGAGTGCCGTGGAGTCGGTTCCGACTCATAGCGACCCTGCACAGGGTTTCCGAGGCTGTAAATCTTTACGGGAGCAGAACGCCTCA
>NW_006423200.1:0-1492 GCF_000296735.1 Chrysochloris asiatica | reverse complement strand
ATGGCACCTGACAACAACAACCTTTTTCTGGAGACAATGATTCATTCAATGTAGTAATTTGAAAAGTGGAAATTTTATTAATAGCTGGCTTAAATATGATGAGATTTCAAAAAGTTCATGGAAGAATTCCATTATATTTCAACTAAAATTTTCCATGAGCTTTTTAAGGCTCTTCATTGTCATATTGTTTTCAATAACCTCATATGCATGCAAAAGCTGGACAGTGAATAAGGAAGACCATAGAATAATTGACGCCTTTGAGTTATGGTGTTGGAAGAGAATATTGAAAGTTCCATGGGTTGCCAAAAGAACAAATAGATACATTTTGGAAGAAATGCAGCCAGAGTGCTCCTTAGAGGCCAGGATGGCCAAACTTCATCTCTCATACTTTGGACAAATTGTCAGGAGGGACCAGTCATTGGAGAAGGATATCATGTTTGGTAAGATGGAGGGTCAGAGAAAAAGAAGAAGACCCCCAACGAGATGGATCAGCCAAGTGGCAGCATCAATGGACTCAAGAATGGCAACAGTAATGAGGTTGGCCTAGGATCTGGCAGTGTTTCGTTCTGCTGTGTATAAGGTCGTTATGGGTCAGTACCGACTCAATGGCACCTAACAACAACAACATTGTCATACTGTGGTAGCTTACTTGTTGCTCTGATGTGAGAAGCTATTTCCTGGTATTTTAAATACCAGCATGGTTACCTATGGTGGTGGACAGGCTTCAATGAAGTTTCTAGAGTAAGACAAATTAGGAAGAAGGAAAGGCAACTTTAAATAAACCAGTTTAAATTTATGAATAGCAATGGACTGATATAGTGCCAGAACTTGAGACACTCAGGTTGGAAGGCACACAAAATATGATGAGGAAGAGCTGCTTCTTCAAAGTAGAGCTGACATTAATGTTGTAAGTGGAGCTTCTGATTGAACACAACTCAAAATGGAAGAAAGAACTACAAAGATCCATGAATAATCTGAATGTGGAAAATACAAAGTATGAATCTTGGAAAATTGGAATTATCAAAAATGAAATTAATGCATAAAGATTAATATCCTAGGCATTAATGAGGTGAAATTGATTCATTTGGCCATTTTGAATCAGCCAATAATATAGTTTACTATGCCAGGAACATCAGATTGAAGAGGAGCGGCATCATGTTCATCATCCAAAAGAGCATTTCAAGATCTATCTTGAAGTACAATGCTGTCTGTGATAGGATAATGTCCCTGTACCTACAAAGAAGATTAGTTAATAAGACTATTACTCTAATTTACACACCAACCACTAAAGCCAATGATAATGAAAATGATTAATTCTACCAACTTTTTGAGTCTGAAATTTATCAAACATGGAACCACAATGCATTGATAATTACTAGTAATTGGAATGTGAAATTTAGAAACAAAGAGGAAGGATCATTGTTTAGAAAATATGTCCTTGGTGAAAAAATGATAATGGCAATTGCATAATAGAATTTTGCAACAGCAATGA
>NW_006423199.1:0-1485 GCF_000296735.1 Chrysochloris asiatica | reverse complement strand
AAGGAAGTCTGTAGGAGAATTGATGCATTTCAGTTATGGTGTTGGAAGAGAATATTAAAACTGTCTTGGGCTGCCAAAAGAACAAACAGAACTGTGTTGAAAGAAGTACGTCCAGAGGGCTCCTTGGAAGTCAGGATGGCCAAACTTTGTCTGTCATATTTCGGACATATTTTCAGGAGGGACCAGTCACTCAAGAAAGATATCATGTTTGGTAAAGTGGAGGGTGGAAGAAAAAGAGTAAGGCCCTCAATGAGATGGGTTGGCACAAAGGTGGCAGCAATGGGATCAGGTGTAACAGCTATTGTGAGGTTGGCCCAGAACAGAGCAGTGTTTTGTTCTGTTGTACAGCACTTTGCTATGCATCAATACTGATTCGATGGCAACTAACAACAAAAACAGAATGCTAGAGAGAAAGAATCAAAGTCTCTTCTGACATCCAATTTGGTATTTTCCTTCTTTCTTGTCTTCTCAGTGACCTTTAATTTTCTTCTTGTATTATATTCTTGATGTCATGTCAAAAGTCTTCTGGTCTTTGGTTTTTAGTGTCAAATGCATCAAATATATTCATCAGTTGGCCTCTAAATTCACATGTAATATGTTCAAGGTCATATTTTGACTCCCATGTACTTGTTTTAATTTTCTTCATCTCCAGCCTAAATTGGACATGATCAATTAATGGTCTTTTTCACAGTCTGTCCCTGACTGTTTTTGGTTTCTGTGTATCCATGAGGTGAAGTATATATGTATAGTCATCTTTTATGTTGTTTAAAAGTGTTATTTGCAATTAAGTCATTGGTCTTGCAAAATTCTATCATGTGATCTCCAGCATTATTTCTACCACCAAGGCCCAATTTTCCAACTGCTTATTTTTCCTCTTTGTTTCAAACCTTTGCATTCCAATTATCAGTATGCATGCAAAAGATGAACAGTGAATAAGGAAGACCTTAGAAGATTGATGCTTTTGAGCTGTGGTATTGGAGGAGAATATTGAAAGTGCCATGGGCTGCCAAAAGTACCAATAGATCAGTTTTGAAGGAAGTGCAGCCAGTGTTCCTTGGAGGCCAAGATGGCCAAACTTCATCTCTCATACTTAGGACATATTGTCAGAAGGGAGCAGTTGCTGGAGAAGGATATCATGTTTGGTAAGGTGGAGGGTCAGAGAAAAAGAGGAAGACCCCCAAAGAGATGGATTAGCCAAATGGCAGCATCGTTGGACTCAAGTGTGGCAACAGAAATGAGGTTGGCCCAGGATTAGGCAGTGTTTCGTTCTGCTGTTCATAAGGTCGGTATGAGTCAGCACTGGCAAGATGATACCTAACAAAAACATCAATGTATGTATATATTTGTTTTTATTGTTAATAGAGTAAAAGTTACCAGGGCAGATCATCAGTTTTATATTCAACAAACAATATACTTCACTTCTTACAATGATTATAATCCACTCCATGTACCATCAGTTAGCAGTTTTTCTTTCTGTTCAATTTA
>NW_006423198.1:0-1521 GCF_000296735.1 Chrysochloris asiatica | reverse complement strand
GTACAGCCTGCTGTGGGCAAGATACCGCAACTGAGCTCCTAGGTCTACCTGGGTAGGGCTATGGCGGGTGGGCGGGGTCCTAGGTCTACCTGGGTGGGGCTACAGCAGGTGGGTGGGGTCCTAGGGACTCCTGGGCGGTGCCATGGTGAGTGAGTGGGGTCCTAGGGCCACCTTGGCAGGACTCTGGTGGTTGGGTGGGGTCCTAGGTCTACCTGGGCAGGGCCATGGCGGGTGGGTGGGGTCCTAGGGTGATCTGGGCGGGGCTGTGGCAGGTGGGTGGGTGGTTGTGAATCATGGCTGCGTGCATTTTGTAGGCGTGTCTCATCCCCCTGGAGTCCTGGTGTGGCGCTGTAGGATAAGCACTGGCCTACTAACGATAAGGTCAGCAGGAGAAACCCACCTGTCAGTCCTTGGAACCTTGGAACCACACACCAAGTTGCTGTGAGTGGGAACATACTGGATGGCAGGTACCAACAATCCCACCCTTAGTTTCTCTGTGGTTTGTCATAGTATGCGCTGTTGTTACCCGGGCCGGTTACGAAATCCCATCACCCTTTTATGTTTAGGAATTCCAGCAATGGGCTGAAGGAGACTACCTGATTTAAGGGGGAATACCTGTGGGCATCCCCTTCCTCGATGGTCCTCCCCACTCTGCCCTGGGCTCCCAGGCGTCAGGGGGGTCTTATTATGAAAGATAAAATCCCTGGAGCCACCGTCTAGTCCTGCACTGTCCTTCCTCACACCTGCCCCCATCCCTCCCGGATTCCTGTGTCTGTGTGTGGTGTTCATCTTTTTCCCGTGGACCTACTGATGGGTTCACACTGCCGACCTTGCTGTTAGCAGTTGAGAGCTTTAACCACGGTGCTACCCGGCTCCTTACAAAGACCAAATCCACATGCACTGTTGATCTAATTTGGCTCAGTGAGCCGACAACGCCCCATAGGGTGTCCAAGGCTGCAAATCTTTATATGAGAGCTGGGAATCCTCTTCCCCAAGAGCTGCTGGGTGGAACTGAACCGCCCACCTTCTGGCTGGCAATCAACTGCTTAACTGCTGGGCCACCCAGGCTTCTTCCCTCACGGATAAAAGTCTGAAAAGAACCAGGCGTGGGTGCATGATGGGAAAGGGGTCTCAGGGGTCTCCACCCAGGCTGGCCTGTCCCAGGGCCCTCAGCAGGGCTGTGAGGCGCTGAATGGGCAGTGAGGTCAGGCTCTGTGGGGGCATGTGTCCCTGGGCCACACTAATGGTGAACACACTCAGTTACTAAGTGGAAGGCAGAGGTTCAAGTTTACCCAGAGGTATCTGGGAAGAAAGACCCACAGTCTACTTCTGGGAGCTCTGCCACTGAAGACCCTGTGGGGTGCAGTTCTAGTCTGAGGCACGTGGGGGCGCCCGTGGTCACAGGTGGTCTGTGTGTGCGGACCTGTCCTCTAGGGGACAGCAGAAAGTCTCCCCTGTACCCACAAGGCTGAGGTTGATGCAGAGCGCTGATCCAGGCATGTGGGGGCACCTGCGGTCACA
>NW_006423197.1:0-1520 GCF_000296735.1 Chrysochloris asiatica | reverse complement strand
CAAAGCAATGGATTTCTTGATTCTGTTTCAAATTCCCCTAGCTGTAAGCTTTCCAACCTTCTAAATTTTCCTTTATTTGTAGTTCAGAGTTCTGGCACCATCCCCTGAGCTTGCTTGGTCTGGTATTTTGTGTTGTTGCTGATGGAGCTCCTCACAGCACTCCTACCTGAGCTGCCATTTTGCTTGTTCCTGATTGATTGGTTCTTTAGAAATTATTTTATAAACTTGGAATCATCAGTAATAATTCAGTGAAATGCCTTGGCCAAAAGTCATAGCATTTAAATTGCATTTTTCTAGTTGACTATTCAACATAGGTGAAGGAATTTCTGAGATTCCATTATATGTACCTACAAAATTGCCAAACAGAATCAAGTGACCTGAGCTCTAATTCTTGTGATTGGGGCAAGTTTGTTCTCTTCCAAGAAGTTAGTAACTCCTTCTATGTCATGAGTCCTAGTATATAGCAGTATGGATTAATGTGATGGTCTGCAAAGTCATTTGATTTGCAAGATTGGTGTTTCAAGCTCATCAGCCTCTCCTTGGAAAGCCTACATAGGGTTGCTATGGATCAGAACCAACTCAAAGGTACTTAACAACAACTTTGTACCACAGATTTTGGGTTATATCCATGGCCTTCAAGCTGCATGAACACAGATTTCTCTGTGTCCCCTTATAAGATAAAAACCATCAAAAAACAACAAATAAATGAACAAAAACCATTATCATGAAGTCAGAATAGCGATTCTGTAGGACAGAGCAGCCCATAGGGTTTCCAAGACTGAAATTGTTATGGAAGCAGACAGCTACATTTTTCTCCCACAGAGTGGCTGCTGGATTCAAACCACCAACCTTTTAGTTAGTAACCAAACACTTGATTACTGAGTCACCTGGATTCCTTTTTTAGGTGAGAGTGTCACATAATTTCTAAGTTCTAAATCAACTTTCAAATGCCGAGACTCATTAACTAAATATCAAGAGTTAAATCCATGTCTCTATTCACTCCTATTTTCCCAGTATCTAAAGATTACAGGCCTATACTTAGGATTTCTGTTACCCATCATTCAGAAAGGGTCTCTTTTGTCCCTTTACTTATAGGGATGTGGTGGTCATTCCTTGGATGGCTAACAATAATATCTTCTGTAGAAATACTAAGGTTGAAGTGTCCTCCCTGACTTTGGCAGTAAAAATGAAGCTAGGGATCACTATATCATCTTGCTTGATGCTGGTGTGATAGCAGTCTCAGAGAGATTTCCATCCACATTATCATTCACGAGCTTTCTTGATAAGACTAAGTTTACTTGAGTTCAGTTGATAACTGAAAACCATATGCTGAAAAAGTAAGGAGCCATAAATCTTGCAGTTCAGGAACAGAGGACCCTAGGACCATCAAGGGAGAAGAGCACGAGCGGAATTTGGGACCCTATCCAGAAAAGCATCAACACCAGAGACAGAGGCAGAGAAGAGGGCATGGAGAAACAGAGCAACTGAGGACTGTAGACTCATGGAAAGAGAAAGGTTGT
>NW_006423196.1:0-1521 GCF_000296735.1 Chrysochloris asiatica | reverse complement strand
AATAAACTCTTTGACAACTTCAATCTTTTCTCCATTTCTCATGATGTTATTATTGGTTCAGTTGTGAGGATTTTTGTTTTCTTTACATTGAGGTGCAATCCATACTGAAAGCTGTAGTCTTTGATCTTCATCAGTAAGTATTTTAAATTCTCTTCACTTCCTGGAATCAAGGTTGTATCATCTGCATATCACAGGTTGTTAATGAGTCTTCCTTCAATGCCATGTTCTTCTTCATATAATCCAGCTTTTTGGATTACTTGCTCAGCATACAGATTGAATAAATATGGTAAAAGGATACAACCTTGCCACACACCTTTCTTGATTTTAAACCATTCAGTGTCCCCTTGTTCTGTTCAAATGACTTCCTCTTGGTCTATGTATAGGTTCCTCATGAGCACAATGAAGTGTTCTGGAATATCAATTCTTTGCAATGTTACCATAGTTTGTTATGATTCACACAATCAAATACCTTTGCATAGTGTAAAAACAAAACAAAACAAAAGCCACAAGTGAACATCTTTCTGGTATTCTTTGCTTTCAGACAAATCCCAGCAATGACACCTCCTAGTTCTATGTCCTTTTCTGAATTCAGCTTGAATTTCTGGCAGCTCCCTTTCAATATATTGCTGCTACCATTTTTTATTTATCTTCAGCAAAATTTTACTTGCATGGGATATTAATGATGCTGTTCAATGATTGTCACATTCCATTGGGTCATCTCTTTTTGGAATGGGCAAAAGTATGGATCTTTTCCAGTAGGTTAGCTAGGAATCTCTCTTACAAATGTCTTGACATCAATGTGTGAGTGCCTCTAGTATTTCATCATTTTGTTGAAAGCTTTCAATTTGCATTCTGTCAATTCGTGGAGCCTTGTTTTTCGCTAATGTCTTCAGTGGAGCTTGGACTTCTTCTTTCATTACCATTTATTCTTGATCATACGTTACTTCTTGAAATGATTGCATATTGACCAATTCTTTTTGGGGTACTTCTACTTTGAGGAGGCAGTGCTCTTCCCAGTTGTAGTTTGAATGTCTTCCAACCTGAGAGACTCATCCTCCAGTATGATATTTGACAATGTTCTGCGGCTATTCATAAGGTTTTTATCTTCAGACACTATATCTGACATTTACTGCTATTTATAAAGTTTCCAATGACTAATCATTCAGAAGTGGTCTGCCTCTCCTTCTTCCTAGTCTTTCCTAGTCTGGAAGCTTTGTTGAAACCTGTTCACCATGAGTGACCCTGCTGGCATTTAAAATCCCAGTGGGATAGCAAAACAGCGACACACAAGCCAGCACATATGACTAATTGACAGATGAGTGTGGATGAATATGCATACTCTACCTGTTTTCTGCACATAATCTCTCACATTTTAATAATAATGAATTTTAGTGCCTTACTATATGCAAAGAAATTTGAAACTATTTCATTTTTGGTGAAAATATACAAAACATGTTATACACTCAATCAACAATTTCTACCTGTATAGTTCAAGGACATTGATTATATTCTTCAAATTGT
>NW_006423195.1:0-1446 GCF_000296735.1 Chrysochloris asiatica | reverse complement strand
CCTCTTCTTTCTTCTTCTAGTTGAGCTCTGATCATCCAGTCATTGAAGCTAGGTAGAGTGGGTATTATCTGCAAATGTGGGTGTTCTTGTGCATATGCCCTCTCTTCTTACCAGCTGGATGCTTCGCTCTCCAGTCAAGTCCTCTGTGTCTATGTCACTGACTCTGGACCCAAGAGTTCCCTGGTCTTGTCACACGTTGGCCAACCAGGTCTCCATCTGGGTTCACAGGAGTCTATTGAACATTGTAGGGCTGAGTTCTAGCTTCATTGCTGTTTTTCCCTCACTTCTCCTTATCGGTTATGAATGTAGTCACCAATCAGAGCGCATGTCTGCTCGTGTATTCCTATTGAGTCTGAATCTTGAAAGGGAGTTTGCTCTGAGTGGACCTGACCATTTGCCTTGATGTCTCCTGGGCAAGCAATTTGCTTGTTTTTGTAGTAATCAGTCAGACTGCTAGGATTGTTTTGTATTTTTCCTGTCGGTCTTTCTTTCAAGAAGTATCTTCTGTTCTTCTAGTCTAGTCGCTGCAGGCTGGTCTGTTTGTCCTTTCAAGTGGAAATTTCCTACCTCAGAAGATTCTGGGTGAGGTTCAGTATTCCACCTATGGTCTTATGTAATACAGAGGCTCTGCAGGAATCCTCCTTCACTGGGCACGTTGTAGCCCTATTTTATGTATTCCAATCAGTTATAGGCAGAAGATGGACTTTCAAGCTTTTCTATGGTGATATTTCTGGCTATTCCTTTCTCTCCTTGTCAATTGTCTATTTTATAAGGGTATGCCAGGGAAACCCCCAAGATTCAAAAGACAGCCAAGCATCTTAACAATAATTTCCCCCTTTTGCCCATTCAAACAATGTCTCAATCCCTGTATCCCAGAGCCCTGTTGTTCCAAGGTTGTGAATACATCATTATTTATCTCTGTACCGCTTAGTCCATGCAAACTTGTCTAATTGTTTTCCCCTCCACCTTGTTCTTCCATTTCCCTTCCCCTTCTTGTGCATTGGCCCACTCCCTAGCACCCAAACTGTTTTGTCTATTCCCTACCTTGTGTTCCACCTTCCCCTCCCTTCCCTAACTCTAGCCCCCACATCCCGAAAACCAGCAATGAATTTCCCTCCCCTGCTTTAGTATAGGTTCTTTTTCGTAGTCTTTTACAGTAGTGGTCCTATGCCGTATTTCTCCTTTTGCGACTGACTAATTTCACAAAACATAATGACCTCGAGGTTCATCCATGTTATGTGATAGCTTACAACTTCCTTGTTGTTCTTCAAAGTAGCATAATATTCCATTGTGTGTATGTAGCACAGTTTGTTTATCCATTCTTCCGTTGATGGGCTTTTAGCTGTCTCCATCTTTTTGCTATTGTAAATAGTGCTGCTATGAACATTGGTATGCATATATCTACTTGTGTTATGGCTCGTATTTATTGTGGGTAAATACCAAGTA
>NW_006423194.1:0-1460 GCF_000296735.1 Chrysochloris asiatica | reverse complement strand
AAGGTATTAATAAACTCTATAGTGTGTATAAAGTCTTGACACAATGTTATGTGAATCAAAACTTCCTCTAAAATATAAACTGCAATTAAATACAAAAAAAAAAAAAAAAAAAAGGTTTGGCACTCAAAACAATACTTAATTTGCAGAGTTCTCTTTAGGATTAAATAAGGTAACATATGTAAAGTTTCTAGCATAGTACGAGGCATATAAATAATTGCTTAAATATAGTTTCTTCTATCAGCTCAACACTGTCTTATATTCTGTTAGTTTGTATTCCAAAAGTAAGATGTAGAGATGTAATCTAACAAGGCTTATAATAAGTAACTGGGATATTTCAGAGGCACTGGTAGGATTTGTGGAAGATACTTTGGGCATGTTATTAAGTGCTGTTGAGTTAATTCTGACTCATAGCAACACTGTATAGGATTTCTGAGGAGCTGCTGTTGGATTTGAACCACTGACCTTGTGGTTAGCAGTCCAGTGCTTATCACCAACACCTCCTCCCTCCCAAACTTTTATTATAAAAAAATTTCAAACATACATAAAAATTGAAATAATTGTATACCCATAGCCCTACCACCTACCTTTGCTGTATTTGCTTGGTCACATACCTACCTATCCTTACTTTTATCCATCTACCAACCTGTCTGTTTTTTCAAAGTGAGTTGCAGATGTCAGCATCCTTTACACTTAGACACTTCAGCATGCATGTAATTAACTAAAGGAGTCCTGGTGTGGTGCTGTATGATAAGCACTGAACTGATAACCACAAGGTTGGCAGTTCAAACCCACAAACCATTCTTGGAAATCCTATACAGGGTCGCTATGAGTCGGAACTGACTTGATGACACACAACAACAACAATTTTTAAGGCAAGGAATGCTGGTGATGCTGTGGTCTAGGCACTGGGCTGATAACCACAAGTTTGGCAGTCCAAACCCACCATCTGCTCAGTGGAGGAAATACGGGTGGGCTGTCTGCTTCTGTAAAGATCTATAGTACCAGAAACCTTGCATAGGGTTTCTATAAGTCAGAATTGACTTGATGGCAGTGGGTTTACTTTTAGGTAAAATTTACATAAAGTGAAATGTATATATCTTAAGTGTACCATTTAATGAAATTCAACAAATGAATAAAGCTGTGTAATCCAGATTCCTATCAAGAAATATAACCTCACCATGACTCCAGAAAGTGTCCTTCTATGCACTCCTATGTGTTTATCTTCATTCAGTCAGCATGATGTTTCCGAGATTTATCTACGTTGCAAGTATCAAAAACACCATCTTCTTTAAGTAATAATAATAATAATAATAAATTATTGTCAATAGTAAAGAATTGCCTTTTAGGAGCCCCTTTTGTTGTTGTTATGTGCCATCGAGTCGGGTCCGACCCATAGCGACCCTGTACAGGGTTTCCGAGGGTGTAAATCCTTACGGGAGTAGAAAGCCTCATCTTTCTCC
>NW_006423193.1:0-1482 GCF_000296735.1 Chrysochloris asiatica | reverse complement strand
AAATAAGAGTGATGAAAGCTGAAGACACTTGGAATCAACTAGTCCAATGGACCAATGGAGGATGTGAGCATCAGTCACTAAAACTCTGAGACCAGAAGAACTAGATGGTGCCCAGCTACCATTACCAACTGTTCTGACAGGGATCACATTCGAAGGTCATGGATAGAGTGGGAGAAAATGTGTAACAAAACCCAAAATTATAATTTTTTTTTTTTTCAAAGACCAGGCTTACTGGTCATAAAGAGACTGGAATAGCCCGAGACTATGGCCCTCAGCCACCCTGCAAGTCTTGAGCTAAACTCCACCTCATGGCTCAATTTTCAGTCAAGCAATAGGAGGAACAACAACACAAGCGAGGTATGCACCATGGTCAACCATTCAAGATGGAAAGGGCAACATTTATCTAAAGACAAAGTTCAGGAGGGTTGGAAAGGAGGGTGGAATGGAAATAAGAAACACAAGAAGAAAGTGAGATAATTGATGTTACATGGAGGGGATTACAATCATTGAAATGAAGCAAAGTGTATGATTTGCTGAATGTAAAACTGATGATCTGCTCTGTAAACCTTCACTCAATTCACAATAAAAAGTTGTCTTTAAAAAAAATAAAAGAGCCTTTCAAAAGATATTTGAGAGAACAAACAAGATGGCGGGTCTGGTGGAAGTGCAGTAAAGGAGCTCCACCATCAACAACACAGAATACCCAGCCAAGCAGGCTCAGGGGATGGTCCCAGAACTCTGAACCACATATAAAGGAATATTTAGAAGGTTGGAAAGCTTACAGCTGGGTGAATTTGTGGCAGACACAAGAAATCCATTGTTTTCTAATTCAAGATGCTCAGCTGCTCAAGGAGCCGCCATCTTGGGTAAGACCAAGCGAAGGAAGGATCGGAGTGGCCACAGATGCCTGGCAGAACCGTAGAGATAAAGGTGTGGACATTCTTCTCTTTTGGCAGCTGTTCATTGGTCCCTTGTTGTCTGGACACCTCCATTCTGGTGACTATAAGGGTGCCTGAGCTAGTGGGGACCCCAGCCCCACCCTCGGAGGGTTCTACTACACATGTGCACAGATCTCCTTGAAATTTAAAGAGGCAGTTTCCAATTAAAACCAAACAGCCACAGCAGGCCCTGAACTGTTTACAACTAGAAAAAAGGCCTGAACGGGGATTGTGGTGCAAGACAAGCAGACAAAAAAGGAAATAGGCTGAAAATGTAATCCTAAATTACGTCAAAACAACCAACAGTGGCATCTTAAAATTTCTCAAGTAGAGTGAAAAGGGAAGCCCATTTCCTGATCACATCTACCTGGAGGCAATCAGAAAGTATAACAAATACCAAAATACATACCCATCTAAGTATTAAGTCCACAGATAACCCCTGAAGATGCCCAAAAAACAAACAGATGACCATATCTGCACATGTCCAGAAACGAGATAAAGTGACTGAGACAAATGAGCTGGAAGTAGACCTACACTCCATACT
>NW_006423192.1:0-1521 GCF_000296735.1 Chrysochloris asiatica | reverse complement strand
GATTTCATTCTTCTTGGATCAACCATCAACACTCATGGAAGCAGCAGTCAAGAAATCAAACGACGTATTGCATTAGGCAAATCTGCTGCACAAGACCTTTTTTAAAGAGTTGAAGAGCAAAGATGTCAGCTTGAGGACCAAGGTGCGCCTGACCCAAGCCATGGTATTTTCAATAACCTCATTTGCATGCAAAAGCTGGACAGTGAATAAGGAAGACCATAGAAGAATTATGGTGTTGGAGGAGAATATTTAAAGTGTCATGGGCTGCCAAAAGAACCAACAGATCTGTGATGGAAGAAGTGCAGCCAGAGTGCTCCTTAGAGGCCAGGATGGCCAGACTTGGTCTCTCATATTTCAGACATATTGTCAGGAGGGACCAGTCCTTGGAGAAGGAGTGGGGGATCAGAGAAAAAGAGGAAGACCCCCAGCAATATGGACTGGCAAAGCAGCAGTATCAATGGGCTCAAGCGTGGCAACAATAGCGAGGTTGGCTCAGTACTGGGCAGTGGTTCCTTCTGTTGTGCATAGGGTCACTGTGAGTAAGTACCGACTCTATGGCACCTAACAACAACAACATGGATCAATATACAATAATGTACTTATTTCAATAACTGCCTTTGCCAGACAAAATGAAGGATCATTTTCTGGTTAAGCACTAATGAAAAATTATGAGTATCCTGTATCTTGCACTTTGGGAACAAAGAGAAGAGACAGAATACAGTTTACAAACTTTGATTGCTTTCAAAATCTTTTGCTGCCACTACTATTTCACTTTTGTATGTAAAAGAGTTGAGGTGTAGGGCAGTGTTAACAAGGTGTCCTGGGTTTATTTTGGTTCCTTAAAAAGGAAACTTTAAAATTTTTAGAAGTATTAATTATCTTTCATCAATATGCAAAATAACCAAACTCTAATTATCAGACTGTTCTTAATCTCCACTGCCCCCCAGTTTTTTGCTGTTATCCATTGTGATTTTCCTGCATATTTCCAACCCAAAAATTTGAAAGCTCATACTTAAACAAATACAGTACACATTTGTTCATAGCAGCATTATCAGTAATAGCCAAAAAGTGGAAACACCCAAAGTCCATCAACAGATGAGTAGATTAGTAAATTGTAATATATACATGCACTGGTGTGGTGCAACAGGTTAATGCACTGGACTGCAAGATTGGTTTGAACAGTAAAGTTCACAGTTCAAGGTTACCAATTACTCCTCAAAAACCCTATACAGGGTTGCCATGAGTCAGAAGTGACTCGACAGCACTTAACAACATGTACTTACAATGAAATATTCAACCATAAAAATTAATGAAGTAGGAAGAACAAACAAGATGGCAGATCGGGTGGAAGTGCAGTAAAGGAGCTCCACCAACAACAACACAGAATACCCGACCAAGCAGGCTCAGGGGTTGGTCCCAGAACTCAGAACCACATATAAAGGAATATTTAGAAGGTTGGAAGGCTCACAGCTGGGAGAATTTGTGGCAGAAGCAAGAAATCTATTGTTTTCTAGTCTGGGA
>NW_006423191.1:0-1463 GCF_000296735.1 Chrysochloris asiatica | reverse complement strand
GAGTGAGTGAGTGAGTGTGTGTGTGTGTGTGTGTGTGTGTGTGTGTGTGTGAGTGAATCCTGGTGTGGCGCTGTGGGTTAAAGCACTGGACTTCAATAGCGGTTTAAACCACAAGATAGGAGGTTCAAGCATGCCAGTTGCTCCTCAGAAACCATATACAGGGTTTCTAGGGATAGGAAGAGACTCAACGGCACTTAACACCAGAAACAACATATATGGAGCCCTGGTGTGGTGTTGCAGCTTATTTCGCTGGACTGCAAATTTGCTTTTAAACCTCAATGTCAGCGGTTCGAGCTCACCAGCCACTCTTCTGTACACAGGGGGCGCTATGAGCCGGAATTATATATATTGTTGTTAAGGAGCTCAGGTAAGCGTAGTGGTTACAAATAGGGCTGCGAACCTTAAGGTCAGTAGTTCAAAACTACCAGCAGTTCCGCGGGAGAAAGATGAGGCATTCTGCTCCTGTCAAGATTTACAACTTCGGAAACCCTATACAGGGTCGCTATGAGTCGGAACGGACTCCACGGCACAAAACAAAAACAACAAAGTACCATTGACTGGATTCCAACAATATATATGTTGTTGTTAAGTGCTGTCGTGTCGTTTCCGACCCATAGCGACCCTGTACAGGGTTTCCGAGACTGTAAATCTTGACGGGAGTAGAACGCCTCATCTTTCTCCCGTGGTGCGGCTGGTAGTTTCGCACTGCTGGCCTTAAGGTTCGCAGCCTGATTCGTAACCACTACGCTACCAGAGCTCCTCAACAATATATATATAGTTAAGTTTAATACTAATGTCAGCTGGTGACTTTGAACGGCCGACCCTGCTGATCAGCCCAATCTTGCGGTCCAGTGCATAATCCTACAGCACCACGAGAGACGGAAAGAGCAACAAGAGAGGGACGGAGCCACAGATCCAGAACAAGAGTGAGAGAAAGGAGAGCAGGGGGCAGGGAGAAGACAGACAGAGTGTTGATTGTGAGTCAATAGTGCTGTGTGGCGCTGTGGATTAATGAGCTGGACTGCAATGTGGGTTTGAACCACAATGTAGGCGGTTCGAACTCACCCATCACTCCTCTGAAACTCTACAGAGGGTCGCTATGGGTTGGAACCGACACGAAAGCACTTAACAACAAAAACAACATTTTAAATGGAGTCCTGGTGTGGCTTTAGAGGTTAATGTGCTGGACTGGAAGGTCGGTTTAAACAGCAATGTCAGTGGTTCAAACTCATCAGCTGCTCCATGGAAACCCTATACAAAAGGGTGACTAGGGTGACTAGGAGTCGGAACTACATGTATACTGTTGTTGAAGGAGCTCTTCTCTGGTAGCGTAGTGATTACGAATCCGGCTGCGAACCGAAAGGTTAACAGTTCGAAACTACCAGCTGTTCGGCGGGAGAAAGATGAGGCTTTCTGCTCCCGTAAAGATTTACAGCCTCAGAAACCCTGTACAGGGTCGCTAT
>NW_006423190.1:0-1492 GCF_000296735.1 Chrysochloris asiatica | reverse complement strand
AGTGAGGATGAAATAGAAGAATTCTACCAACTTCTTCAATCTGAAATTGATCAAACATGCAATCAAGATGTATTGATCATTACTGGTGATTGGAACACAAAGCTTGGGAGCAAAGAGGAAGGATCAGTAATTGGAAAATATGGCCTTGGTGATAGAAATGATGCTGGAGAACGAATGATAGATTTCTGCAAGACAAGTGATTTGTTCATTTCAAATACTTTCTGTAGACAGCATAAGAGATGACTATACACATGGACTTCACCAGACAGAACACAGAAATCAAATTGACTACATCTGCGGAAAGAGACAATGAAAAAGTTCCATGTCATCCGTCAAAACACGGCCAGGGGCAGACTGTGGAACAGACCATCAATTACTCATATGCAAATTCAAACTGAAGATGAAGACAATGAAAACAAGTCCACGAGAGCCAAAATATGACCTTGAATATATCCCACCTGAATTTAAGGATCACCTGAAGAACAGATTTGATACATTAAACACTAAAGACCAAAAGAGTTGTGGGATGACATCAAGAACATCATACAGGAAGAAAGCAAAAAGTCATTGAGAAGCAAGAAAGAAGGAAAGGGTCAAAATGGATGTTAGAAGAGACACTGAAACTTGCTCTCCAACGTAGAGATGCTAAAGCAAATGGAAGAAATGAGGAGGTCCAAAAGCTGAACGTAAAATTTCAATGATTAGCTCAAGAAGATAAAGCCAAATATTACAACGAAATGTGAAAAGATCTGGAATCAGAAAACCAAAAAAGAAGAACACGCTCAGCATTTCTCAAGCTGGGGGAACTGAAGAAAAAATTCAAACCCAACTTCGATATTGAAAGATTCTCTGGGCAAATTATTGAATGATGTAGAAAGCATCAAGAGAAGATGGAAGGAATACACAGAGTCACTGTACCAAAAGGAAATGGTTCATGTTCAACCGTTTCAAGAGGTAGCATATGATTCAAGAGCCAGTAGGAGGAAGTCCAAGGTGCATTGAAGGAATTGGCAAAGAACAAGGCACCAAGAATTGATGGAATACAACTTGAACTCTTTCAAGAAACTGAGGCAGCATGGGAGGCACTCACTTATCTCTGCCAAGAAATTTGGAAGACAACTATCTGGCCGACTGATTGGAAGAGATCTGTATTTGTGCCCATTCCAAAGAGAGGTGACCCAACAGAATGTGGAAATCATTGGACAATCTCTTTGATATCCCTTATGTGTAAAATTTTACTAAAGGTAATTCAGAAATGGCTGCAAGCATACATTGACAGAGAACTTCCAGAGGTTCAAGCCAGATTCAGAAGAGGCCGTGGAACGGGATATAATTGCTGATGTCTGATGGATCTTGGCTGAAAGTAGAGACTATCAGAAAGATGTTTGCCTGTGCTTTATTGACTACACAAAGGCTTTTGATTGTGTGGATTATGACAAGCTGTGGACAACATTGCAAAGTATGAGCATTCCGGAACACTTAATTGTGCTCA
>NW_006423189.1:0-1522 GCF_000296735.1 Chrysochloris asiatica | reverse complement strand
CAAATAGAGTTTTACTTCCTCTTTGCCAATTTGAATGCCCTTAATTTCCCAATCTTTCCGTATAGCTCTGGCTAAGACTTCCAGCACAATATTGAACAGAAATGATGTAAGGGCATCAATGTCTGGTTCTTGTTCGCAGAGGGAAGTCTTTCAGTTTCTCTTCTTTGAGAATAATGTAGGCTGTTGGTTTGGTATATATGCTGTTAATTATGTTGAGGAATTTCTCTTCAATTTCTACTTTGTTGAGGATTTTTATCAGGAGTGGATTTTGGATTTTGTCAAATGCCTTTTCTGCATCAATCAACATGATCATGTGCTTCTTTTCTTTTTTCTTTTTTCTTATTTCTGTGGAGGATTACATTGATCATTTATCTAATGTTGAACCATCCTTGCATCCCTGATATGAATCCCACTTGATCATGATGTTAATGTGCTGCTGTATTCTGTTGGCTAGGATTTTGTTGAGAATTTTTGCGTCTATGTTCATGAGGGATATTGGTCTACAATTTTCTTTCTTAGTGATGTCCTTCCATGGTTTTGGTATGAGAGTTATGCTTGCTTCATAAAATGTATTAGGAAGTTTTCCATCCTCCTCTTTATTCAAGAATAATTTGAATAGAAATGGTGACAGCTCTTCCCTGAATGTTTGGTAGAACTCAACAGTGAAGCCATCTGTACCTGGACTTCTTTTGGTTGGTAGTGTTTTGATAACCTATCAATTTCTTCTTTTATTATGGGTCTGTTCAAGTTTTCTGCTTCACTCTGTGTAAGTTTAGGTAGGTCGTGTTTTTCTAAAAATGTACCCATCTCTTTAGTTTTCAAATTTGTTGGAGTCTAACTTTTCACAGTATTCTGTTATTATCCTTTTGATTTCCTTTGGTTCCGTTGTGACATTGCCCGTGTGGTTTCTAATGCATGTTATGTGTGTCTTCTCCCTCTTTCATTTTGTTAGGTTTGCCAGTGGTCTGTCAATTTTGTGAATCCTTTCAAAGAACCAGCTTCTTATTCTATTGATTGTTTCTATAGTTTTTTCTGTATTCCATCTCATTTATTTCTGCTCTAATCTTTATTATTTCTTTTCTTTTGGTGGCTGTAGGTTCCCTCTGTTGGTCTGTTTCTAACTGTTGTAGATGCTGCTCTTTGATTTATACCCCCATCAAAATGATGGTTTGGGCATCCTCCAGGGCCTCAAATCTTATTCTGTTGAAATGCTCTTTGAGTTTAGGGAACAAAAGAAAGTCTGAAGGGGCAATATCATAATAGGGGGGTACAGTAAGATTTCCTAGTGAAATTATCAAAGGAATGTCTTTGCTACATTGAAACTGAATGGATGCATTATTGTTATGGAAAAAAATTCCTTGGCTTTCTTCTCACCATTGCCATTTTCAGTTTCCTCAAAATTTCTTCATGATAGCCACATGGTCTTCCTGTTTCCTCTATCATGATTAACCTTTTGAAGTCCCAAAAATATAGTCACTGTAGGATAATGCACTGGACTGCAAGGTCTGTGGTTCAAATTCAC
>NW_006423188.1:0-1523 GCF_000296735.1 Chrysochloris asiatica | reverse complement strand
CTGTTGTTACATGGAGGGAATTGCAAGCATTGAGATGAAGCAAAGTATATGATTCGTTGAATGTGAAACTGATGATTTGCTCTGGAAACCTTCTCTCAATTCACAATTAAATGTTTTAATAAATGGATGTCAGAAGAGACTCTGGCATTGCTGCTGTGCATAGAGAAGCAAAAACAACTAGATAAAACTAGGAAGTAAAAGACATGAACAGAAAATTTCAAAGGGCAGCTCAAGAAAACAAAGTTAAATATTAAAATGAAATGTGCAAAAACTAGAATTGCAAAACCAAAAGGGAAGACATGTTCAGCACATCTTCAGCTGAAAAACTGAAGAAAACATTCAAGCCTCAAGATGCAAAACAGAAGAATTCTAGGACAAAATATGGAACAATCCAAAATGCATCAAAAGAAGATTTAAAGCATCCAAAGTTGCTGTAATAAAAAGAATTGGTTACTTCTGGTTTGGCAGAAGCAGAGCACTGGCAGGTACAACAGGTTCCAAGGGGAAGAGGGTGGAAACCCAGAGACCCTGCTCTCATTAAATTGAGCTCTGGATCTATCATAAGTGTCAGGGTGTCAGTGGAAAAATCATGGTCAAGAAAAATCAGTCAAGAAATCAATCTGGACTTCCTCTACAGCCATCCTGCCAGGTCAGAGGTCAGAGGGCGGGGCTACAGCCAGACTGGCATTGGTAACCTGTGTTAAAAGCAGCATAGTGACATTTGCAAAAGGAGGTATGGGGGAATTCTAAATTCCCTAAAAAAATCCTTTTCCTTGTCACACTGTCTTTGCCCAGCCCGGATGCCTTCAGGCAAGTGAATGCGTACCCCTCCTCACCAAAAAAAAGAAGTCCAGCCTTGAGACCACAGCTTTCCCAAGGCACACAGAGAAAGAGCCCCATTGGGTCCAAAGGCAAATTCTTTGGCTGTTGCTTTTGACTTCTGCCTGTGGGACCCAACCCTAAAGTTAACTTGTGTGGGACCCTTTATCCCTGCCTAGCCAGCAAGAAAAAAAGCAGGTTTGGCCTGACAGACAAATCATATGAACAATCTGTAAAACCCAATCTTAAAAAGATGCAACTATTTCAAGAAATACGCTCTGCACATGCAGATACCTAAGTGACTTTCAGAGACAAAAATAGCAAATACTCTTTCTCCCATTAACTTCTCAATATCTATCTGCATGCCTACAAGGTGATGACTAGAGGAGGGGCCTGAGCAAGTGGACACACCCACCCACTACTGGAGGCTTCTATGGTGCACACACTGCCTATGTTGTTAGGTGACTGGCCAGTCGGCCACAATTTTATTTTTGTTTCAAAGTGGTGGTTTTTGTCTCTGCTTTTATATTTTTGGTCCTTTTGATTACACATTTTTCCTGGAGGTGGGAGCTTTTTTAGAAAAACACAACCTACCAAAATTTACACAGAGTGAAGTAGAAAACTTGAACAGACCCATAACAAAAGAAGAAATTGATCAGGTCATCAAAAAATTCCCAACCAAAAGAAGTCCAGGCCCAGATGGC
>NW_006423187.1:0-1514 GCF_000296735.1 Chrysochloris asiatica | reverse complement strand
ACCATCACGGTCAACTCAACTTTGAGGAGGCAGCTCTTCCCCAGTAGCATTTTGAGAGGCTTACAATCTGAGGGGCTCAATTCCTGATACCATATCTGACAGTGTTTCTCTGCTATTCATAAGATTTTCAGTGACTAAATATTCAAAAGTAGTTAATCACTCCTTCTTCCTAGTCTTTCTTCATCTGGAAGCTCATCTGAAACCTGTCCACCATGAATAATAACCCTACTGGTATTTAAAATACCTTTGGCATAGCTTCCAGAATCACAGCAACTCACAAGCCACCACAGTGTGACAAACTGACAGATGAGTGGTGGCAGCCAAATGATAGAGAGGTTTATACAGTAATCAAAAGAGTCATATTGATGTAGTGGGTTAAATATTGAACTGCTAACCATAGAGTCTTCTGTTCAAACCCAACAGGCATTCCAAGGGAGAAAGATGAGGTTGTCTGATCCTATAAAGATTTGCAGTTGAAAACCCTATGAAACCTGTTCTGTCCCATAGGGTCCGTATGAGTCAGAATGGACTAGATGGCAATGGTTAAGTTTGGGTTTTGGTTTATAAGGTGAACTGTAATAAAGGAAGTAAAGCACTCCTGAGAATAATCAATCAGTAGAGATCAAAAGGGCAGCATTTACCCAAGGACAAAGTTCAGAATGCAGGAAGGGGTAGAAAAAAAAGGAGGAATGGAAACAGGAAACATAGTGAGGAAGTAGGTTAAGTGATCTTACATGTGTGGATTATAATTCATCAAGGTGTATATGAATTGTTGAATGAAAAATTGATTTTTTCTGTAAATCTTCACCCAAAGCACAATAAAAAGTTAAGAAAATAAAAATAACAGCAACAAGACTTTTAAACTGATATCTCTGCCTTGAATTTAACTGGCTCAGTAGATGCCCTTGGAAATCGTATTTGATTATACCTTGTAGCATCATAATGGTAAATCCAAGATTCAAATCTGGTTACAATTCATTCCAAAAATCATCTTCATTTGCTTCAATTTTGTTTAAATGACTGATGGGAAAATCAGCTGTTTAAGCTAGCTGATCTTCACACAATACTGTGGGCACCAGTCGAGGCAAAAGCTTGTTGAGGCCAAGATGTTCACTTTAATTGAAAATGTCAAGCCTTGTGAAATCCTAGCTTCAGTAGCCATTGCATCTGTGGTAGTTCCATGATCTCCACCAGTTTCTGGACTTAAGCCAGTTTCTTCATTTGCCGAGAATGATGTTTTTTCCTTTTTAGGTTCATTTCTAAGACCTCCCCAAGCTTCCTGAAAACACTTGCTCCTTAAAACCCTTATCCATCTAAAAGTTGTTGTTTTTTATGGGACAGTGTTCCCATAAACTTATTACAAAACTTCAATAATTTGGAAATAACAAGACTGAGACAAGTGTATTACTGAGAGAACTTGTCTGCAGTCATTCACTGATCACAGACACATGTTTAAAGAAGTTTGGAATAAAGCCATGCACATATGAATGGAACCCTACTAGAAATCCTTTATT
>NW_006423186.1:0-1493 GCF_000296735.1 Chrysochloris asiatica | reverse complement strand
CAAGGATGGTTCAACATTAGAAAAACAATCAATGTAATCCACCACATAAATAAGAAGGAAAATAAAATAAAAGGAAAAGAACCACATGATCATATCAATTGATGCAGAAAAGGCATTTGAGAAAATCCAACATCCATTCCTGATAAAAACACTCAACAAAGTAGGAATTTAAGGGAAATTCCTCAATATAATTAAGAGCATTTATACAAAACCAACAGTCTACATCACTCTCAATTGAAAGCCTTCCCTCTGCGAACAGGAACCAGACAAGGATACCCTTTGTCACCACTCCTTTTCAATATTGTTTTGGACTTATTAGCCAGAGCTACATGGCAAGATAGGGAAATTAAAGACACCCAAATTGGCAAAGAGGAAATAAAACTCTCTCTATTTGCAGACGATATGATCTTATACATAGAATACCCTAAAGATTCAGTAAAAAAAGCTACTAGACCTCATTGGAAGATTCAGCAAAGTGGCAGGGTATAAGATCAACATACAAAAATCAAGTGGATTCCTCTAGAGCAACAATGACAGCACTGAAAAGGACATTAGGAAAGAAAGGACATTAGGAAAAAAACCATTTACAATAGCTGCCCAAAGGATAAAATATTTAGGAATAAACGTACCCAGAGAAACAAAGGACTTATACAAAGAAAATTACAAAACACTACTACAAGAAACCAAAAGAGACTTACAGAAATGGAAAAACATACCATGTTCCTGGATAGGAAGACTCAACATTGTGAAAATGTTAATACTGCCCCAAGCAATTTACACATATAATGCAATTCCAATCCAGATTCCAATGACATTCTTCAAAGAGATGGAAAAAAGAATTACAAACTTTATAAAGGAAGGAGATCCAGGATAAGCAAAGCACTGCTTAAGAAGAAGAACAAGGTTGGAGGCCTCTCACTCCCCGATTTCAAAATTTACTACATGGCTACAGTGGTGAAAACAGCCTGGTACTGGTACAATGAAAGATACATTGATCAATGGAACAGAATCGAGAATCCAGAAATTAACCCATTCTCATACAGCCAACTGATTTTCAAGAAAGTGCCTCGGTATATTGCTTGGGGAGGAGATACTCTCTTTAACAGATGGTGCTGGCAGACCTGGAAAGCGATATGCAAAAGACTGAAACAAGACCTTTACGTCACACCCTATACACCCTATACTGACTCAGCATGGATTAAAGACCTAAATGTGAATCCTAAAATTATGAAAGTCATCAATGAAAAAATAGGTACAAATGTGAGGGCTCTAATATAGGGAATACACAGACTACCAAACATTTTGAAAATTACACAAACAAAAGTAGACAAAATAGATGAGTGGGACATACTAAAAATTAAAACTGATATGCATCAAAGACTTCACCAAAAGAATAAAAAGGGAACCCACAGAATGAGAAAAAATCTTTTACAACACATCAGACAAGGTAATCATTTCTAAAATATATAGGAAACTACAACACCTCTACAAGA
>NW_006423185.1:0-1482 GCF_000296735.1 Chrysochloris asiatica | reverse complement strand
CCCGTAAAGATTTACACCCTCGGAAACCCTGTACAGGGTCGCTATGGGTCGGAACCGACTCGACGGCACTTAACAACAACAACAACAACATGGACCTCTGTGTCTACAGCCCAGGAAGAGGTGTGTATATCTCCTTCTTACACAGATGAGGAAACACCCTCTGATGTTAAGGCACCTTCAGGGGCACACAGAGAGGAAAAGGCAATCCTGGACCTCCATGATTTCCAACACCTTTCTCTAAAGTCTCCAAAGAAAATCCTTATCCAGAGATACAGTGTGGAGGGGAGCTGCATATCCACAGAGCTGTTGTCCCAGGCAGCCCAGAACATTCTAGAACTCTGTGGCAATTGGGAGAGAATTGAACAGGAGAATCAGAGACCTTCCCAAGAAATGGAGGCTTGGGAATCTGCCAGTCACCAGCTCACTTCTGTGAGAATTTTCACAAACTATAGTCCCTTTCTTGAATAAAATTTTTATGGTCAAGCCCCAAGACTCTTCACAATATAAAAGCAGTCCAGTATAAAAGGAAATTATAAAATTTGACTTCACACAAATAGTCATTGAACATTTTTAATCCTGGTGTGGTGCTGTAAAATAAACCTTAGGCTGCTTGTCCTTCAGTGCCATACCAGGACTCCCCATAAAGATTATAATCTAAAAAACCATATGGTGCATTTCTACACTATCACCTGGGGTTGCTATCACAGCACCTAACAACAATATCCTTGTAGATGTTGTCCTATTTAGGGATGGGGTTTTCTTTGCTATATAATATAGTAATATCTGTGTAGTGTCTCAAACTAATTACATTCGAGGTATAAAAACAGCAGATTAGGGAAGAGGAGGAAGTATCAATAAAAGGGAAGATACAAGGCACATGAAGATCACCAAGGAAGTAAAGAGCAGAAGCTGAAAGGAGACAAGGCTCTTCCTCCAGAAAGCCTTCGCCTAGAGCCAGTGCCCAGAATTCAGACTCCTAGCCTCAGAAACTCTGAGAAAAATTAAAGCCATCCACTTAGGGTACTTCAGAAACAGCAGTACTAAGAAGCTAAAACTGCTACATTTATAAATTTACTGTTTAAGTTACCCCACCCATACCAGATATTACTTTATGTAGTAGGGTAACTAACCATAACCAGTTTTCCTGGGACAGAAGAGTTTTCTGAGATGTGGAATTTTCAATGCTAAAACCAACAAAGTCTGAGAAACCCTGAGGCCGCTGTGTTTTTTTGTTTTGTTTTGTTTTAAAATTTTCCCCTGATTCTGGAGCAATTTCTTTTCTTTTCTTTTTTTAAGTTTGTATTGTGAATTCAGTGATAGTTTATGTGGGATAACATCTGCTTTACATTCATCCTATTGTATTTTGTTTCATTGCAATGACTACAATCCCCTCCATGCATCATCATTCAACAGCATTTGCTTCCATTCCCTGTTTTTTTGTTTTTTTGTTTTTTTTGTTGTCGTTGTTTTTTTTTTGGGGGG
>NW_006423184.1:0-1524 GCF_000296735.1 Chrysochloris asiatica | reverse complement strand
TACTCCCGTAAAGATTTACACCCTCGGAAACCCTGTACAGGGTCGCTATGGGTCGGAACCGACTCGACAGCACTTAACAACAACAACAACAATGTGATGTCTAAGGAGCTCTGGTAGCATAGTGGTTACAAGTCTGGCTGCCAGCTGCTTCTTGGGAGAAAGATGAGGCTTTCTGATCCCAGAGAGATCCACAGCCTTGGAAACTCTATAGGGGTCACTATGAGTCGGAACCGACTCCACGGCACACTACCACCACCACCAATGTGATGCCTAGGCGACCTGGTGTGGTGCTGCCTGATAATTCACAGGACTGAAAGGTCAGTTTGAACTGAGAAGTTGGTGGTTCAAACCCACCAGCCACTCCTTGGAAACCTATACAGGGCTGCTATGAGTTGGAACTGACTCGATGGCACTTAACAACAACAATGTGATGCCTGGAACTGTGGTTGCCATGGCAGGGCTAGACCAAATGATATTTTGGGCCTTATACAGCCGCTCTTCAGAAATCCTATGTAGGGTCACTATGGGTTGGAAGTGATTTGACAGCACTTAAAAATAACAACAACAATACGACCCAAGGATGGATGTTCCCCACCCCTGCTATACATGCTAGTTTGTACACTCACATGTCTGGTGGTAGATTCTAGCTGCTGGTTAGGGCTTAACTGCTGCCTGGAACAACTACACATACCTTCTGCATGTGGCCTGAGCTTCCTTAAAACATGGTGGCTTGGATCCAAGAACATCGAAGGAGAGAACAAGGGGAAAGCTATAAAACCTGGTCTCAGAAGGGGCAGATCTATTTATTAGGATTCACTAGATTCTGCCCATGTTAAAGATGGGGGTGAAGGAATTAGGCTCCACCCTTTGATATTCTGTAAAATCCAGCTCCTGCCTTTTATAAATATTAAAAAGCTTGGAAGGAGTTGAGAGTGCGGAAGCATGATTTGTCAGAAATTCATCCTGTTCTTCTTTTATAATTACCACAGTTAACCTGGTGGGTGGACACTCCAGGCTAATGACAGACCTCAATCTAATAAGCTACCTCATACCCCGTGGGTAGGTCAGAGGCAGAACTGGGGAAACCCAGCAACTTAGTCTTCCCCTCCAAAAGGACCATGGGACAACGTTTATTTATTTATTTTCAAAGATCCTCCATTGACTATATCTACAGAAGTCTGGGAGTCCCATTTCTCTTTTTCTTTCTAAACTGCTCATGTCACCTCCTGCTGTGTGCTTTCAGGGCTGCATCCCTAGCAGCTCAATTGTAGAGGCCATTCTCTGCAAAAGGCCCTGCAGGGTCTAACACTTTAATGTATGGCCTGGCCTTTCAGCTGAGACAATTATGGTGTTAAGTGCCGTTGAGTTGATTCCTACTCACAGTGACCCTGTTGAGGGTTTCCAAGGAGCGGTTGATGAGTTTGAACCACCGACCTTGTGGTTAGCAGTCTAGTGCTTATCCTGCAGTGCCACACCAGGACTCCAATAGAATCATGTTGTTGTTAGGTGCCATCGAGTCAGTAC
>NW_006423183.1:0-1525 GCF_000296735.1 Chrysochloris asiatica | reverse complement strand
CTCTTTTTTTCTTCTTCTTTCTTCTTCTGGTTGAGCTCTGATCATCCAGTCATTGAAGCCAGATCAAGTGGGTATTATCTGCAAGTGTGGGTGTTCTTGTGCATATCCCCTCTCTTCTTATCAGCTGGATGCTTCATTCTCCACTCTACTCCTCTGTGGCTATGTCACTGACTCTGGGCCCAAGAGTCCCCTAGTCTTGCTACACTGCTGGCTGACCAGGTCTCCACCCGGGTTCACAGGAGTCTATTGACTCTATTGGCTTAGCTCGCTGCTTCGTTGCTGTTTTTCCCTCAC
The DNA here is from genome assembly GCF_000296735.1 of Chrysochloris asiatica. Taxonomy (NCBI): domain Eukaryota; kingdom Metazoa; phylum Chordata; class Mammalia; order Afrosoricida; family Chrysochloridae; genus Chrysochloris; species Chrysochloris asiatica. The sequence goes on along the minus strand of NW_006423183.1, from coordinate 1,231 downwards.
TTCCCCTTATCGGTAACGAGCATGGTCACCAATCAGAGCATGTATTCCCATTGAGTCTTAGTCTTGGAACAGGGTTTGCACTGAGGGGACCCAACCACTTGCCTTGATGTCTCCTGGGCAAGCAATTTGCTTGTTCTTGTAGTAACAGTCAGTTGCCTCTATTGTTTTGTATTTTTCCTGTAGGTCTTTCTTTCAGGAAGCATCTTCTGTTCTTCTAGCTGCTCCAGGCTTGTCTGCTCATCCTTCCAAGTGGAAATTTCCCATCTCTGAAGATCGGGACGTGCTTCAGGCTTCCACCTATAGTCGTATGTAATGCAGAAGCTCCACAGGAAGCTTCCTTCACTGGGCACATTGTAGTCCCCAATTTTAGTTTTTAATGAAACTATCAAAGTGTCTTCCAAAATGACCATATCATTTGATATTTCCATCAGAAATATATCAGGGCTCAAATTTCCCCTCATCTTCATGGACCTATGGTATTCAGTCTTGGTGATTTTAGTTATGTGGCATGGCACTGGACTGCTAACTCAATGGTTGGTGGTTCAAACTCACCAGTTGCTCTCTGGAAACCTTATATTGGGTTGCTATGGGTTGGAACTCGCTGGACTGCACTTAACAACAGCACCATTGACCATGAAGAGGTATCTCATTGATTGTGGTTCTAATTTTCATATCCTTAATAACTAAGGGGTCTTTGGAAATCACAAATTATTAAGCTGTTGTCTTCTAGTCAAGACTTTGATGGTTAGTAAAGTAAGGCCTCAGAAGAAAGACCTGGCTATGTGTTTCCAAAAGGTCACGGCCTTGAAGAACCTATGGAACAATTCTACTTTGTGTACATGGGGTCGCCATACATTGGAGTTGACTACTTTGCTCTTATACCTTATTGCTGATTGTAAATTCTCAGGGAAAAATTCTAACAGGGTCATTGTGGTTCAGGGAACTGCCTATTGATCAATGAACTGTAGCCGTATGTTCACAGAAAACATATTTATGGTAATTTTGTAATTAGAAAGTTGCTGAAGGGAGATGAAATAAGAAGTGATTACATGAAGGGGGGCTGAAATACACATCAGAGTAAAATTAAGGAGATCTGGAAAGAGGTAGAAAGTCATTGTTTGATCCACAGAAAAATAATATGATCTCCTGAAATTTGAGTTTAAGGAATTGTTATGTTATTATGTGCCATTGAGTCGGTTCTGATCCATAGCAACTCTGTATAGGGTTTCCA
>NW_006423182.1:0-1469 GCF_000296735.1 Chrysochloris asiatica | reverse complement strand
TGAGTCCATCAATGATGCCACCTGGCTGATCGATCTCGTTGGGGGTCTTCCTCTTTTTCCCTGACCCTCCACCCTATCCAGCACGACATCCTTCTCCAACAATTGTTTCCTCTGGAGGGTATGTTTTAAATCAAATATCTTTTGAGCTATAAAAGAGATTACACAACCCGTATGAGAGCAGAGCTGGGAGTACATGTCAAGATATATTATGACACCAACCATTCCTTCCCATAGCCCTCTCCACTCAGCTAATGCCTTGCAATGTTGTTATTGTTGTTAAGTGCCGTAGAGTTGGTTCCGACTCATAGTGATCCTGTATAGGATTTCCAAGGAACAGCTAGTAGGTTTGAACTGCCAACCTTGTGATGGCCACACAGAATTCAGACACCAGATTCACAATGATAGTGTTTATTAGGGAAGTTACAAGTTACAATTCAGGATCAGAAATATTCAGGGCACAGTTATTCCAATTAGGAGAGTCTCTCCTTACCCGAGCCCACAGGCAGCTTTAATTACAAAGATTTTAATGCTGCTGATAAATGCTCCCAGGGTACACTACTCCACCATTAGCTTCAGGCCAATGGCACTCTGCTTTAGCTCCATGTATCAGCAAACTCAGGTCATTAATTAAGTTCCTGGAAGCATCCCACTTCACAGATAAGCCTCCTGCCCAAAGACACTCAGCTTTACTTGCTCCATGGGTCACTGCTCGGTCTGGTGTTCCGGCTCTTGGTTCTGACACTATTGCTCCTTTTCCACTCCTCCAGTGTCACAGCTTTCTGTCCCTGCGCTGAGGAGGATTAATATATAGGGATCTCTGGGTACAAAGGATGCACTCCACTTCTGGCTCTTCTTCTTTGACAGTAACGAGACCCCCAACCCCTTCTTCTGAGCTGGCTCATTTTATACATGTTGCTGTTGTGAAGTGCTGCCGAGTTGGCTCGGACTCATAGAGACCATGGTTAGGGTTTCCGAGGAGTGGCTGGTACATTTGAACTGCTGACCTTGCGGTCAAACCATCCTCGCGATCTAGTGCATTATCCCAAAGCACCACACCAGGACTACTTTATACATGTTGTTGTGGTGGTGATTATGTGTCATGGAGTCAGTTCTGACTAATGGCGACCCTTTATAAGGTTTCTGAGGCTGTAAACCTTTATGGAAGCAGAAAGCCACATCTTTCTCCCACAGAACTACTGGCAGTTTCAAATTTCTGACCTTGTGGTTAGCAGTCCGATTAATAACCATTAGACCACCAGAGCTCTTTTTACACATGTTGTTGTTGTTGTTGTTGTTGTCAGGTGCCATTGAGTCAGTACTGACTCATAGCAACCCTCTGCACAGCAGAATGCAACACTGCCCAATCCTGGGCCAACCTCACTACCATTGTCTGCTTGAGTCCATCAATGCTGCCACTTGGCCAATCCATCTTGTTGGGGGTCTTCCTCTTTTCCTATGACCCTCCACCT
>NW_006423181.1:0-1526 GCF_000296735.1 Chrysochloris asiatica | reverse complement strand
GAATAGCCAGAAATATCACCATAGAAAGCTTGTAAGTCTGTCTTCTGCCTATAACTGATTGGAATACCTAAAATGGGGCTACAACTTGCCCAGTGAAGGAGGCTTCCTGCAGAGCTTTTGCATTAGGTAAGGGGCCATAGGTGGCCCCTATGCAGAATCTTCTGAGGTGGGAAATCCCCACTTGAAAGGACAAGCAGACCAGCCTAGAGCAGCTAGAAGAACAGAAGATACTCCTTTAAAGAAAGATCGACAGGAAAAATAAAACAATAATGGCAGTCTGACTAACTACTACAAGAACAAGCAAGTTGCTTGTCCAGAAGCCATCAAGACAGGTGGTCAGGTCTCCTCAGAGCAAACCCCCTTCCAAGACTAACATGAGCAGGCATGCGGTCTGACTGGTGACCACATTGGTCACTAATAAGGGGAAGTGAGGGAAAAATAGCAATGAAGCTGCGAGCTAAGTCCAATCACATTCAATAGACTCTTGTGAACCTGGGTGGAGACCTCGTTGGCCAGCAGTATGGCAAGATCTGGGGACTCCTGGCACTAGAGACAGTGACATAGCCACAGAAGGCTACAGTGGAGAGTAAAGCGTCCAGCTGATAAGAAGTGAGGGGATATGCACAAGAACACCCACACTTATAGATAGTACCCACTTGACCAGGCTTAAATGACTGGATGATCAGAACTTGACTAGCAGAATAAAGAAGAGGAAAAAAAAAAGAGTAATCTGATACATATTGATGAACTTGACCTACACCTTTGGATGTAGTAGCTCAAAAGAGGGAACAAATCTTTACAACGAGGATCATTCCCACACCCTTGGTACATAGGGATAGGCAACTTGGTCATTGGCTACCCAAATTGGGGAGGCTACAAAGACAAGAAGTGACTGGCTTACAAACTTTCAAGACAAAGCCTAGATCAAGAGGGCATGGAGGAAGGTAGACTCTCCACTGAGTAGTATCCAATCTGGGCAGGGCTGATGAGAGGAGACGGGGATAGAACTCTTGTGGTACAATAGTGAATAATTGCTATCAGGACTGATTGTGAGGGTTGGAAATGTAAAGGAAGACAATCTGTAGCAAGAGGAGGGGAATGATTTACTTTGCAGTCCAGGAGCGGAGGTCCCTGGGATCATCAAGGAGAAGAGTGGAGTGCAGGACCCTACCCAGAGAAACAGCGACACCAGAGATGGAGACAGACAAGATGACGTGGAGAGATGGAGTTGGCTGGGGACTCTAAACCCAGAGAGGGAGAGGGGCTGTGTGCTAATGACTGAGGGGTAGGCTTGCTGGGTGTACCCTTTGGTTGGTTGACGATGGAGGGGATTGTAATCATGCGAATGAAACGATATATGATAGGATGAATGTAAAGCTAATGTTCTCCCATGTAAACTATCACATCATTCACAATAAAACATAAAAAAATATAATGGGACTTTTCCAGGAACTTTTGAAACCCCCTCATATAATGAAACTTCTGAAAAGTTTCATCTTAATTACTCAAAGCCGATTAATGAAAAG
>NW_006423180.1:0-1479 GCF_000296735.1 Chrysochloris asiatica | reverse complement strand
ATCTCTGGCTCCATTTCAGGCATCACTGCTTCTCTGGGTAGGGTCCCACTCTCTGCTCTTCTCCCTTGATGGTCCTAGGGACCTCCGCTCCTAGACTGAAAAGTAATCACTCTCCTCCTTGCTATAAAACATCTTCCTTTAAATTTCCGACCCTCACAAACAGTCCTGATAACAATTATTCACTATTGTATCACAAGAGACCCGACAGGACCTTTTTAAAGTGTTGAATAGCAAGGATGTCAGTTTGAGGACTAAGGTGCGCCTGATTCATAAGCCATGGTATTTTCAGTAACCTCATGTGCATGTGAAAGTTGGTAGTGAATAAGGAAGACTACAGAAGAATTGATGCATTTGAGTTATGGTGTTGGAGGAGAATATTGAAAGTGCCATAGGCTGCCAAAAGAATAAATCAATCTGTGTTGGACGATGTGCAGCCAGAGTGCTCCTTGGAAGCCTGGATGGCCAGACTTCATCTCTCATACTTCAGACATATTATCAGGAAGGACCACTCACTGAATGATTTCATGTTTGTTAAAGTGGATATCATGTTTGTTAAAGACCCCCAATGAGATGGATTTGGCACTGTGGTAGCAGCAATGAACTGAAGCATAGCTTCAGTTGTGAGGTTGGTGCAGGACTGGGCAGTGTTTTATTCTATTGTGCATAGGGTCATTATGAGTCGGTGCCCAGTTGATGGCACCTAACAACAACAGGCAACTGCAAGGTCAGCAAGTGAAACCCACCAGCTTCTCCTTGGAAACCCTATACAGGATTGCCCCTTAATAACAATAGCAACAGCAGCATACCATTTTTGGAAAGCTTGTTTCTTGATTACCAAAGAAATGCATGCCTGACTTGGAGTGGTGAGGATTTCCATGCTCATTGCTGGGATACACACAGCTTCTAGTTCTGTGGTTACATTTTAAAGTCAAATGTAGTTTCATCTTAGCATAGGTTTTCAGAACTGAAAGAACTTTTCTTCCTTTCAGAACATAACAGGGTGAAGAAATCTATATAGTTGAAGCTTTGTTTTCATTCCTAAAGGGCATCTAGAAGCAGGGATTCTCTTCTTTGTGGTCAATGTGTAAGATAAAAAACTTTTTGTAGTGAGTATGAACTTAACTGTATGTATTAATGTGCCTATGTTTTGTCAAAATATTACAGATATTTGTAAATATTAGTAAATTGGGCCACTTTCACTGAATTGCATCAGTGTTTTTACTTTTAGCTATTTATCTTTTATTTATTAATAATTTGATTTCATTTTAACAGATCCTTTTATTTTTATAGTTCTTTTCATGTTCCTTATCATGTATACAAAATATGTTCCTTATTTTAGATTTTGTTAAAAACTTGAGCATGCAGCATATTTCCTGGCATATGGTGCTGTGGAGTCTAGTTCTGACTCATAGTGACTCTGCCTAGGGTTTCTGAGGCTGTAAATCTTTACGGGAGCAGAAAGCCTCATCTTTCTCCTGC
>NW_006423179.1:0-1526 GCF_000296735.1 Chrysochloris asiatica | reverse complement strand
ATATCCTCCTCTAAGGTATAGCTCTGTAGGATGAGCACTGGACGGCTAACTGCAAGATCAGCAGTTCAAACCTACCAGCTGTTTGTCTGAAACCCTATATAGGGTCACAGACTAGGAAGGAGGAGTGACAAACTACTTTTCAATATGTAGTCACTGAAAACCTTATGAATAGCAGAGAAACACTGTCAGATATAGTGCCAGAAAATGAGCCCCTCAGGTTGGAAGGCACTCAAAATGTGACTGGGGAAGAGATGCCTCCTCAAAGTAGAGTTGACCGTGATGACGCAAATGGAGTAAAGCCCGAGGGAGAAAAGCCTGTGGGACCTTCATTTGCTGATAGGGCACAGCTCAAAATGAAGAGAAACAGCTGTAAACCTCCTGTAAAAAATTGGCACATGGAATGTACGAAGTATGAATCTGGGAAAACTGGGAGTTACCAAAAATGAAATGGCTGCCCATAGAACCAACAGATCCGAGTTGGAAGAAGTGCAGAGTGCTCCTTGGAGCCCAAGATGGCCAAACTTCATTTCTCATACTTTGGACATGTTGTCAGGAGGGACCAGTCACTGGAGAAGGATATCATGTTTGGTAAGGTAGAGGGTCAGAGAAAAAGAGGAAGACCCCCCAGTGAGATGGACTGGCCAAGTGGCAGCATTGATGGACTCAAGCGTGGCAACAGTAGTGAGGTTGGCCCAGGATTGGGCAGTGTTTCGTTCTGCTGTGCACAAGGTCGCTACGAGTTGGTACCGACTTCGTGGCACCTAACAACAACAACAAACCTTCACTATGTAGCATGGAGTATAAATGGTATTTTTATCAGTGATTCTCACCTTGGGGCAGGTCTCTAGTTGGGTGTCTTAGACCCTTTTCAGGTGGTCCACAGGTGAAAACTTTCTCCACAGTAATACCAAGACATTATTCACCTTTTTCCACTGTGTTGCTATTTGTACTGGCAGCACAAAGGAAGTATGGGTAAAATGCTGGCACCATATCAAGGTAGTGAAACCAGCTATGCTGGCAGTCACTGTATTCTTCATTGCCACACAAGCCAAGTATCTCTTTGTAAAAGCCAATTTCACTTAAGTGAAAATTAAGTCTCAAACCTTGAACACATGTACTTTAAAAAAAAAAAATGTTTTATTGTGAATTATGTGATAGTTTACTTGGGAGAACACTGGTTTTACATTCATTCTATCGTATATTGTCTCATTGCCATGGTTACAATCCCCTCCACGCAATCCTTTCCCCGTGCCCCTCAGGTCTTCAGCACACAGTCGCTCTCCTTCTCTGGATCTAAAGTCTCCAGCTGCTCCACGTCATCATCTCTGGCTCCATTTCAGGCATCACTGCTTCTCTGGATAGGATCCCACTCTCTGCTCTTCTCCCTTGATGGTCCTAGGGACCTCTGCTCCTAGACTGAAAAGTTAATCACTCCCCTCCTTACTATAAAACGTCTACCTTTACATTTCCAACCCTCACAATCAGTCCTGATAACAATTATTCACTATTGTATCACAGGAGACCCG
>NW_006423178.1:0-1499 GCF_000296735.1 Chrysochloris asiatica | reverse complement strand
TGGCAACAGTAGTGAGGTTGTCCCAGGATCAGGGAGTGTTTTGTTCTGCTGTGCATAATGTCCCTATGAGTCGGTATGATCTTGAGGACACCTAAAAGCAACAACAACAAAAACAATAACAGTGTGAAAATTTAATACACCACCTTCAAAAAAGGATAGAACAATCAGAAAGAAACTCGACATAGAGAAACTAAGCAACACAATCAACCAACTTTACTTCATACATGTGTACAGAGCATTCAACCCAACAACAGCACAAAACACATTTTTTTTTTCCAGTGCACATGGAATATTTTGCAGAATTGATCACGTGTTAGGTCACAAAGCAAGCCTCCATAAATTTACAAACATCAAAATAATACAAAGCATATTTTTAGACTATAATGCTATTAAATCAGAAATCAGCAATAGGAAGACCAAAGAAATAAAATCAAATACATGGAACTGAATAACACCTTGCTTAAATGAGATTGAGTAGTAGAAAAAATAAAACACGAAATCACAAATTCTTAGAAAGTAATGAAAATGAAAACACATAACACCAAATTCTGGGACACGGTGAAAGCAGTGCTGAGAGGACAATTTATTGCAATAAATGAACACATTCCCCCAAACAGAAAGAACCAAAATCAACACATTAGCACACCATCTCCAACAGTTAGAAACAGACCAACAAAGCAAGCCTATAGTCACCAAAAGAAAATGAATAATAAAGAGTGGAGCAGAAATAAATGAGATAGAAATCAGAAAAACTATATAAAGAATCAACAAGCCAAGAAGCTGGTTCTTAGAAAGGATTAATAAAATTGGCAAACCATTTGAAAACCTAACTAACGAAAAGAGGGAGAGATCGGAACTTCCAGCGCTTCCTTGACCAGGCAACTCAGGTAGGGCAGTCTCCGGGTAAAAGGGGCAGAATTGCACATAGGAAATATCTGTCTAGCAGACAGACAGCTTTGAACAAACATAAGATCTTATATTTCAACATTCTGAACTCGTTTTTTTAAAAGATCAAATTACTGAGGAATTACAGGCATTTTGAGCTTTTGCCTGCCTGCATGTGGCTCCTGCTTCCGCACCTGCGCCAGAGAGTACCACTGCTCCCTGCTGATCTTGGATTGTAGGGCGAGAGCAACCCCACTTAGAAGGCTGTATTTCCAGAGAAAAGGAAGCATAAACTAACAAAGCTGAACAAATAGAGAGGGATATCGGCGCAGATATCAGGAAACTTGGGGTACCCACGATACAGAGAGACTGAGAGAGGCATTCTTTACGTCATCAAATACAGACACTACCTCCCCACAGCCATTACCCCCTGCCTTCTACTGCCCCAGCCTAGACCAGCCCTCGGCCAAGCCGCCTAGGCTCAGAAATGCCCAAGACAGAAGCCCACCCACTGAGGCCAAGGCCCTCCCAAGGCCTAGACACTCCCACTGAGGCCAAGGCCTGCCCTGAGGCCCAACCCGCCCACAGACTGGTTACAAAGGCCCAGGCCCAAC
>NW_006423177.1:0-1526 GCF_000296735.1 Chrysochloris asiatica | reverse complement strand
TCCTGACAATATGTCCAAAAGTATGAGAGATGAAGTTTGGCCACCTGGGCCTCTAAGGAGCACTCTGGCTGCACTTCTTCCAAAACAGATCTACTGGTTCTTTTGGCAGCCCATGGCACTTTTAGTATTCTCCTCCAACACCATAATTCAAAGGCATCAATTCTTCTAAGATCTTCTTTATTCACTGTCCAGCTTTTGCATCCATATGAGGTTATTGAAAAAAATATGGCTTGGGTCAGGCGCAACTTAGTCCTCAACATCTTTGCTCTTCAACACTTTAAAAAGTTCCTGTGCAGCAGATTTGCCCAATATAATATGTTGTCTGATCTCTTGACTGCTGCTTCTATGAGTGTTGACAGTTGATCCAAGAAGAATGAAGTCCTTGACAACTTCAACTTTTCTCCATTGAAAAGAGTGTTGTTTAATGGTTCAGTTGTGAGGATTTTTGTTTTCTTGACATTGAGATGTAATCCATACCGAAGGCTGTGCAATTTGATCTTCATAAGTAAATGTTTTAAGTCCTCTTCACTTTCAGCAAGCAAGATTGTATCATCTGCATATTGCAGGTAGTTAATGAGTCTTCCTCCAGTCTTGATGCCACGTTTTTCTTCATAGAACTCAGCTTCTCATATTATTTGCTCAGCATACAGGTTGAATAAGTATGGTGAAAGAATACAACCTTGTTGCATACCTTTCTTATGACAACCACATGGTTTACTATGCAAGGAATGACAAATTGAAAAGGAATGGTGTTGCATTCATTGTCGAAAAGAACATATCCAGATCAGTCATGAGGTACAATGCTGTATGTGATAGGATACTATCCATGCACCTACAGGGAAGCCCAGTTAATACCACCATTATTCAAATTTATGCATCAACCACTAAAGCCAGTGAGGATGAAATAGAAGAATTCTACCAACTTCTTCAATCTGAAATTGATCAAATATGCAATCAAGATTTATTGCTCATTACTGGTGATTGGAATGCAAAGGATGGGAGCAAAGAGGAAGGACCAGTAGTTGGAAAATATGGCCTTGGTGATAGAAATGATGCTGGAGAACACATGATAGAATTCTGAAAAACCAATGATTTGTTCATTTCAAATTATATACATTAGAAACATATATATTTGTAGTTAAGTGCCATCGAGTCAATTCTGACCTATAGCAAACTTGTATAGGGTTTCCAAGGAGCAGCTGGTGAGCTTAAACCACTGACTTTGCAATTCAAGTGACTTTGCAGTCTGACTCATTAACCCACAGTGCAACACCAGGATAATGAGTCAGACTGCAAAGTCACTTTAACTGCAAAGTCAGTGGTTTAAGCAAGAGCTCTGGTAGCATAGTGGTTACGAATCGGGCTGTAAACCACAAGGTCAGCAGTTCAAAACTACCAGCTGCTCCGCGGGAGTAAGATGAGGCTTTCTGCTCCCGTAAAGATTTACAGCGTAGGAAACCCTGTTCAGGGTCGCTATGGGTCGGAACCAGCTCGAGGGCACTTAACCACAACATATATATATATAT
>NW_006423176.1:0-1526 GCF_000296735.1 Chrysochloris asiatica | reverse complement strand
AATACAAATTGAGATATTTCAATAAACAGGTGCAATGTTGGAAATGCTCACTCATCTATGCCAAAAAACTTGGAACATTGCAACCTGTTGAACTGTCTGGAAGAGATTCATGCCATTCCCAAGGAAGCGATCCAACATAATGAGGAAATTATCAAACAATATTGTTTGATAATTTCAAATACACTGAACTTAAATATAAAAATATTTGTGACAATATGCCTACATTGATATTGTTTGATAAGTTCAAATACACTGAACTTAATATAAAAATATTTGTGACAATATGCCTACAAGAAAGTGCCAGACATTCATGTAAGATTCAGAAGAGAACATGAAACAAGAATATCATTGCTGATGTCAGATAAATCTAGACTGAAAACAGACAATATCAGATATACATTTACGTATGTTTTATTGAGTATGCAAAGGCATTTGACTGTTTAGATCATAAAAAATTATGGATAACGTTGTGAAGAATGGGAATTCCAGAATATTTACTTGTGTTCATGTGGAAACTGTATATAGATCACAAATTTGTTCAAACAAAACAAGAGAATATTACAGGATTTAAAATTGGAAGATTTGTGCATCAATGTTGTATTCTCTCATCATACTTACTAAATATTTATGCTGCCCAAATAATCCAACAAGTTAGATAATATGAAGAAGAATGTGGATAAGAATTTGAGGACGACTCACTAACATCCTATAATATGAAGGTGATATTACTTTGAGGAATTGAAGCATGTATTGGTGATGATCAAAGACTACAGCCTTCAGTATGGATTATGCCTTAACATAAAGCTAACAAAAATCCTTATAAGAGGACCAATATGTGAAACCATGATAAACAGAGAAAAGATTGAATTATCAAGGATTTTATTTTGCTTGAATCCATAATCAATGTACATGAAAGCAGCAGTCAAGAAATCAAATGACATATTGAGCACAACTGCTGCAAACTTACTTTGTTAAAAAGCAAATATGTCACTTTGATGATTATGGGGTACCAGACCCACAAAGTGGTATTTTCAATTGTCTGGGAAAGTTGGATAATGAATCAGGAATACTGACAAAAAAAAAAAATGATGTATTTGAATTATAAGAATATTGGCTTAAGAATATTAAATATCCAAGAACTGCCAAAAGGACAAATATATATTGGAATAAGTACAACTAGAATGCTCCTTAGAAGCTAGGATGGCTAGACTTCATGTTATGTACTTTTGACATGTTATTAGGAGGGACTAGTCTCTGAAGAAGGACATTATGGTTAATAAAGTTGTGGGTCAGTGAAAAACAGAAAGACCATCAACAAAATGAATTAACAAAATGATTGCAACAATGGAATTGAATATGAAATCTATTGTGAGAATGGTTCATTTATTTTATTCTGTTGTGCACAGGGTCACTGTGACACCTAACTTAACGACACCTAACAATATTCTTCTAGAGCAGTTGCAGCTTATGTTTTGAATTTAGATCTATAAGCCATTCCAAAGCTTTTTTTTTTTTTTTTTTTTTTT
>NW_006423175.1:0-1530 GCF_000296735.1 Chrysochloris asiatica | reverse complement strand
TGAGAAAACTGAGGCTCTGAAACTTTAAGGAACAAGACTTAAAGCACAGCTAAAACATGACACAATCAGATTTTTAAATCATGGTCTCTCAAGTCCAAAGGTAAGGCATTTAACTATTATGCTATACTTTTAGATAGAGAAGAAAAGGAATATAGATATGTTGTCCGTAATAAGCATACACATAGATAGATAGCTGCCTTTGAATCAACTCCATTCTTTTGAAAGAAAACCAAAGTACAGCAGAAAGATGGTCCTGCATCATCCTGCTCATCATCAGCATGTTTTTGTCCACTGTTACCACTAGTGTGCCAATCTGTCTCATTGAGGGTCTTTCTCTTTACGAACACTATGTCCTCCCTGAGTAACTGATCCCTCCTTATGATGTGTCTAAACAAATAAGTTGGACAAAGTGATGTTGTGATCCATAAGGACTTTAATGATTAAATTTTGGAAGTACATCACCAGGACTTTCTTCCAATTTGTCTTGGTCTAGAAGCTCTGCTGAAATTTGTCTACCATGGGTGACCCAGTTAGTATTTTAAAGACCAATGACATAATTATTCCTCTAACATCTCAACACAAAAGCTACCATGGTACTGCAAAGTGACAGATGGTGGCATCACGTATATAGTCTAGTGAAAAAAGATGTATGTAAACACAGAGATTCAGTAAAGAGTTAGGTACACTTTGGTTAAGAAACCTTGGTGGTACTGTAGGATAAGAACTGACAGCTAACTGCAAGGTTGGCAGTACCAACTTCCTAAAGAATGATAGCCTCAGAAACCCTATACAGGGTCACTATGAGTCAATATTGACTTGATGGCAGTGGGTTTGAGTGCTTTGATTACAGTTTTTGTTTGTTTGATTTTTACGTATAGTAGTAACACTAGATGAATTTTGAGGAAATGAAATATCTGAACATTTGCACAAAGCCTGGTCTAATTCATTGTTACTCATTTAGCCACTGTCTGATGGTATAACTTTGTCTTTTCTATGCATAATACTTAATGATTCATCAGTCTTGAAAAATTTCTGGAAATAAGGCACTTTTTTATAACAAACACTTGGATAAGTTTCAGATATTATATTATGGTTGTTAACAGTATAAGGTTTGAAAATCTGAGACATATTTAAAAATTATAAGACAAATTCTCTGTCCGTATTGTTACATATTTTAGGTCTCATGGAAAGGTAAATTTGTCTTCCAAATTTCAGTCAGATGTTTTTAAATAAAATGAACCACAAGACATTGAATTTATATAGTATAATGTCTTTCATGATTGAACAGACTCCTTTGGACTTAACAGCAAATCAATGCGTTTCAAGGAGCTTACACATGGACCTGTGTAATCCATTAGGAAACTAGGATTTTCAGATAGTAAAGGAGCTCTGATAGCGTAGTGGTTACAAATTGGGCTGTTATCCTCAAGGTTAGCAGTTCAAAACTACCAGCTGTTTCACGGGAGAAAGAGGAGGCTTTCTACTCCCGTAAAGATTTACAGCCTCGGAAACCCTGTACAGGGTCGCTAT
>NW_006423174.1:0-1527 GCF_000296735.1 Chrysochloris asiatica | reverse complement strand
CATATCCCACCTGAATTTAGAAATCATCTGAAGAACAGATTTGATGCATTAGACACTAAAGATCAAAGACCAGATGAGTTGTAGAATGACATTAAGAACATAATACAACTCCCTTCCAAGACTGAAACTAAAAGGGAATACACGAGCAGGCATATAATCTTGCTGGTTACCACGCTGGTCTACTGATAAGGGGAAGTGGGGGAAAAGCAATGAAGCTGTGAGCTAAGTTTGACCACGTTCAATAGATTCCTGTCACAACCTGGATCGCGACCTGGTTGGCCAGCAGTATAGCGAGACCTTGGGGCTTCTGAGCCCATGGACAGGGATATAATCACAGAGGACTAGAGTGGAGAGTGGAGCGTCCAGCTGAGATAAAGTGAGGGGAGATGCACATGAATGCCCATACTTGCAGATAACACCCATTTGACCTAGCTTCAATGGCTGGATGATCAGAACTCGACTATAGGAAGAAAGAAGAAGAAAAAAAAGAGTAATCCACAATAATTTGATGAAGTTGACCTATACTTATAGATGTAATAGCTCAAAAGAGGGAACAAATCTTTATAGCGAGGATCATTCCCACCCTCTTGGTACACAGGGTTGACAGGGATGGGCAACTTAGACATTGGCTAACTAAAATGGGGAAGCTACAAAGGCACGAAGTGACTGGCTTACAGGCTTTCAAGAAGGAGCTTAGTTTCAGAGGGTGCAGGGGAAGGTAGAATCTCCACCGAGTGGTTTCCATCCTGTCTAGATGGGACTGGTGAAAGAAGATGGGGATAAGACTTGTGGTTCCATAGTGAATACTTGCTATCAGGACTGATTGTGAATGTTGAAAGTATAAAGTATATAGACGTTTTATAACAGAAGGAGGGGAGTAATTGACTTTGCAGTCCAGGAGCAGAGGTCCCTGGGACCATCGAGGAAGAAGAGTGAAGTGCAGGACCCTATCCAGAGAAGCAGTGACACCAGAGATGGAGGCAGAGACGATGATGTGGAGAGATGAAGTGACTGGGGACTCTAGACTCAAGGAGGGAGAGGGACTGTGTGCTGACAGCCAGGGGCTGGCATTCAGGGTGTACCCTTTGGTTGTTTGAATGGTTATATATTCCTGAGTGCTTCGGTGTACATCCAAAAAAAACAGAATTGGAAGCAAATGCTGTTGAATGATGATGCATGATTGTAATCATTGCAATGAAACGAAATGCAATAGGATGAATGTAAAGCTGATTCTCTCCCATGTAAGCTATCACTCAATTCACAATAAAAACTTTAAAAAAAGAACATCATAAAGGAAGATAGCAAAATGTCATTAAGAACACAAAAAAGAAGGAAATGATCAAAACTGATGTCAGAAGAGACTCTAAAACTTGCTTTCCAATGTAGAGATGCTAAAACAAATTGAAGAAGTGACGAGATAAAATAACTGAATAGAAAAGTTCAAAGATTATCTCAAGGAGACCAAATCAAATATTATAATGAAATGTCCAAAGACCTGGAGTTAGAAAAGTAAAAGAACAGAACATG
>NW_006423173.1:0-1508 GCF_000296735.1 Chrysochloris asiatica | reverse complement strand
GGTATGTTGCCACAAAGGTATCCATGGAGAATTGGTCACTCTCCAGGTAGGTGCCTCGATGGATCATTACGAACTCCTCCTGTCTATAAGTGTGGATGCTTCAAAGCTCGCAGGTCTCATTGATTCCCTGGTAAAATCCACAGATATTCTACAATACATAGAGGAGAGACAGACTGTCATAGGTCACCCCATGACCCAGGAGCAAAATCAGAAATAAAGCTCTAGGAAGGATCAGCGTGATATCAAGGAGGTGTGGTAGAAACCTGCTTCAGATTATGATCCTGTCATGGGGACTGAGCTTTGAGTGGGTTCTCTGTTCACAGGAGAACAGTGTCAGTGGATAGAGAGGCCCTTTGTGTGGGCTGAGACCCAGGCAACTTGGTGCCTACACAGCTGAAGGTGTGGGTAGACCACTGAGAGTGGGCAAGAGGCAGTGACCTGATCTGCAGATACAGAGCCACCCAAGCCTGCTGATCAGGGGTACCCCATGCTCTATATGGGGAGCAATACAGCTGTTGCACTGGAGCAGCCCTGGTGATGATCAGCAGGCCCCACAAGTCTTCACTGTTGAGCAGCTACGGGGTTGTAAATGTGGTCTCAGAAAGGCTGTTGATTTGTGTCAGGAAGGACTAATTACAGGATTGCACCCAGGGCTGTGGACCAGAAGCCTCCACTGGCTGTAAATCTGAGCATCACCTCGGTGTACACCATGAGTCTCCTGTTCTGGAGATCCATGCTTATGGTCAGGAGAGACCTCAGTCTATAGGTCATTGACTGCCCTTTGGAAGGTCGGACAGTTGGCTGGAGTTCTGGTACTTTGACCACACCAGGAAAAGGGTGGTCCTGGACTACCTCCAGCTCCAGTGTTGGTGTTGGCTCTGGAGCTGGAAGGGGGTTAAAAGAGGAGATCATGAGCTTTTCATCACGACAGTTCAATACATGACAACATTCCATCTCCATGAAGTATCCTCCAAAGATTGCCACAGCATGTGGCACTGTAGGATAAGCACTCGACCACAGAGACAGTTAGAAACATATTGTCGATTGTTTGCACTCACCAGATGCTCCTAGAATTCCTTACACAGGTTTGTATGAGCATGAATTGACTTGATGGCACTTAATATCAACAAGAACACTTCCCCTAGAACTCTCCACCCGTAGTGGATGATGAGGTGACCTGAGCTCACAACCAATGCCTACTATGGTGTCCTCCCAAGTCCCTGGTGCCCTATACCTCTTTCACAAGCTAACATGCAGGCCAATGTGCTATTCTCACCTCCGTGCTGTCCCTCGGTGACCTTCAGGCCACTAAGTTGAGATACAAGATTGACGACATGCCTCCACAGCTCAGAACTTGTCTGGTTGGCTCTGATGAACTCCTCTAGCTCCTTCACAGTGCTGAAGGGCCGGGGCTGATCAAAGTCTTCCCTGTAGTTGTGGAACCAACTCGCCAAGATGTAGCAGATGGCTCTAGGGAATTGGGGACAAACCCTGAGTCAGAAAACTGG
>NW_006423172.1:0-1473 GCF_000296735.1 Chrysochloris asiatica | reverse complement strand
TACAGGGTTTCCGAGGCTGTAAATCTTTACGGGAGCAGAACGCCTCATCTTTCTCCCGCGGAGCAGCTGGTAGTTTCGAACTGCTGGCCTTAAGGTTCGCAGCCCGATTCGTAACCACTACGCTACCAGATTTGATACATTAAACACTAAAGACCAAAGACCAGAAGAGTTGTGGGGATGATATCAAGAACATCATACATGAAGAAAGCAAAAACTCATTGAGAAGACAAGAAAGATGGAAACGGTTAAAATGGATATCAGAAGATACACTGAAACTTGCTAACCAGGGTAGAGATGCTAAAGCAAATGGATGAAATGAGGAGGTCCAAGAGCTGAACAGAAAATTTCAAAGATCAGCTCGAGAAGATAAAGACAAATATTACAACAAAATGTGCAAAGATCTGGAGTCAGAAAACCAAAAAGGAAGAACACACTCAGCATTTAAGCTGTGGGACCTGGAGAAAAAACTTCAAGCCTGTACTTTCGATATTGAAGGATTCTCTGAGCAAATTATGGAATGATGCAGAAAGCATCAAGATAAGCTGGAAGGAATACACAGAGTCACTGTACCAAAAGGAAATGGTTAAAGTTCAACTGTTTTAAGAGGTAGCATATGATCATGAGCCAATGATACTGAAGGAGGAAGTCCAGGGTACATTGAAGGAATTGGCAAAGAACAAGGCACCAGGAATTGATGGAATAAAAATTGAAATCTTTCAAGAAAGTCAAGTGGAACAGGAGGCACTCACTCATCTCTGCCAAGAAAGTTGGAAGACGACTGTCTGGCTGACTGACTGGAAAATTTTGTGGCACTGATTTTGTACCCATTCCAAAGAGAGGTTTCCCAATGAAATGTGGAAATCATCAGACAAACTCTTTGATATCCCATTCGAGTAAAGTTTTACTAAAGGTAATACAGAAACAGCTGGAAGTATACACTGATAGAGAACTTCCAGAGATTCAAGCCGGATTCAGAATAGGCCGTGGAATGAGGGATATCATCGCTGATGTTCGATGGATCTTGGCTGAAAGCAGAGAATATCAGAAAGATGTTTACCTGTGCTTTATTGACTACACAAAGGATTTCAATCGTGTGGATTATGACAAGCTATGGACAGCATTGCAAAGTATGAGTATTCCAGAACACTTAATTGTGCTCATGAGGAATCTGTACTTGGACCAAGAAGCAGTTGTTCGAATAGAACATGGGAACCCTGAATGGTTGAAAATTAAGAAAGGTGTGCAACAAGGTTATATTCTTTCACCATACTTATTCAACCTGCATGGTGAGCAAATAATCTGAGAAGCTGGGATATATGAAGAAAAACGTGGCATCAAGATTGAAGGAAGATTCATTAACAACATGCGATATGCAGATGTTTTAACCTTGCTTGCTGAAAGTGAAGAGGACTTAAAACATTTATTGATGAAGATCAAAGAGAACAGCCTTCGGTATGGATTACATCTCAATGT
>NW_006423171.1:0-1528 GCF_000296735.1 Chrysochloris asiatica | reverse complement strand
CTGCCATGTAGCTAGCTCACTGTATATACACAAGTTAGACTCATCTGCCTTGTAGCTAGAACTCTGTATATGGACTTTTTGGACTCCACTGTCATGTAGCTAACTCTCTGTACATGGATATGTTGGACTGATCTGCTATGTAGGTAGCTCTCAGTATATGGACAAGTTGGACACATCTGCCTTGTAGCTAGAACACTCTATATTCAAATGTTGCACTACACTGCCATGTAGCTAGCTCTCTGTATATATAGACACGTTGGAATCATTTGCCTTGTAGTTAGAACTCTGTATATGGAAATGTTGCACTACTCTTCCATTTAGCTATTTCTTTGTATATAGACAAGTTGGATTCATCTGCCTTGTAGCTAGAATTCTGTATGTGGATATGATGCACAAACCTGCATGTAGCTAGCTCTTTGTATATGGATATTTTGGACTCGTCTTAGATGTTGCTCATTTTCTGTACATGCATATGTTGCACTGATCTGCAAAGTAGTTAGCGCTCTCTATATGAAAATATTGAACTTGTCTACCATGTATCTAGCTCTCAATATATGGACACGTTGGACACATCAGCTATGTAGCTAGAACTCTGTATATGGACATGTTGGGCTACTCTACCATGTATCTAGCTCTCAGCATATGAACACTTTGGACTCCTCTGTCATGTATCTTGAACTCTGTATATGGAAATAATGCATTACTCTGCTATATAGCTAGCTTTTTGTATATACACAAGTTTGACTCATCTGCCTTGTAGCTAGGACTAGTATGACATGTAGATAGCTCCCTGTGCATGGATATTTTGGACTGATCTGCCATGTGTCTTGCTCTCAGTATATGGACACATTGATCACATCTGCCATGTAGCTCGAACTCTGTATATGGAAATGTTGCCCTACCCTTACATGTTGTTAGCTCTCTCTGTAAATACAAGTTGGACTCATCTGCCTTGTAGCTAGAAATCTGTGAATGGAAACGTTGCACTACTCTTCCATTTAGCTATTTCTTTGTATATAGACAAGTTGGATTCATCTGCCAAGTAGCTAGCTCTCTGTATATGGACATTTTGAACTCGTCTGCCATGTAGTTAGCTTTCTGTACATGAATATGTTGGACTGATATGCCAATTAGTTTACTCTCTGTATATTAACATATTGGACTTGTCTGCCGTGTAGCTAGCTCTCAGTATGTGGACATGATGGACACATCTGGCTTGTAGCTAGAACTCTGTACATGGATATGTTGGACTTATCTGCCAAGTAGGTAGTTCTCTTTATATGAACATATTGGAAATGTCTGCAATGTAGGGAGCTCTCAGTATATGGATATGTTGGACACATATGGCATGTAGCCAGAATTCTCTATGTGGAAATGTTGCATTACTCTGCCATGTAGCTTACTGTCTGTATATAGACAAGTTGGACTTTTCTGCCTTGTAGCTGGAACTCTGTATATGGAAATGTTGCACTACCCTGCCATGTAGCTAGCTTTCTGTATATGGACACGTTGCACATATCTGCCATGT
>NW_006423170.1:0-1528 GCF_000296735.1 Chrysochloris asiatica | reverse complement strand
AACCGACTCGACGGCACTTAACAACAACAACTATGTCCTTCTCTAGGGACTGGTCCCTCCTGATAACATGTCCATATACGAGAGATGAAATCTTGTCATCCTGGCTTCTAAGGAGCATTCTGGCTATAATTCTTCCAGCACAAATTTGTTTTTTTGGCAGTCCATGGTATTTTTAGTATTCTTCTCCAATGCCATAATTCAAATGCATTGATTCTTTTGCAGTCTTTCTTATTCGTTGCTCAACCCTCACATGCATATGAGGCAACTGAAAATATCATGACTTGGGTAGGGCATACCTTAGTCTTCAATGTGACATGTTTGATCTTTAACACTTTTAAGTGGTCTTTTGAAGCAAATTTCCTAATGCAGTAAATATATCACTTGATTTCTTGACAGCTGCTTCCCTGTTGATTGTGGATTTAAGCAAAATGAAGTCTTTGACAACTTAAATCTTTACTTCGTTTATCATGATGCTATTCACTGGACCCGTTGTGAGGATTTTGGTTTTCTTTACATTGAGGTGTAATCATACTGAAGGCTATAGTTTTAGATCTTCATCAGTAAGTATTTTAAGTCCTCTTCAAGCAAGCTTGCAAAATCTGCATTTCACAGGTTGTCAATGAGTTGTCCTCTAATCCTGATGCCATGTTGTCTTCATAAAATCCAGCTTCACAGATTATTTGCTCATCGCATGGATTGAATATGTATGGTGAAATGATACAACCCTGTCACACAACTTTACTAATTTTAAACCATTCAACATCCCCTCGTTCTGTTCAAATGACTGCCTCTTGGTCTGTGCACAGGTTCCTCATGAACAAAATTAAGTGTTCTGGAATACCCAATCTTTGAAATATTACCCATCGTTTGTCAGGACCCATGCAGATGAAAGCCCTAGCATAGTCAATAAAGTACAAGTAAACATCTTTCTGATATTCTCTGCTTTCAGCCAAGATCTATCTGACATCAGCATAGATATCCCCAATTCCATATCCTCTTCTGAATCTGGTTTAAATTTCTG
This sequence comes from Chrysochloris asiatica, assembly GCF_000296735.1. NCBI lineage: Eukaryota > Metazoa > Chordata > Mammalia > Afrosoricida > Chrysochloridae > Chrysochloris > Chrysochloris asiatica. The sequence continues at coordinate 507 of NW_006423170.1, read as the reverse complement.
ACTATTTCCTGGTGATGTGTTGTTGCAACCATTTTTAAATTATCTTCAACAAAATTTTACTTGCATGTGTTATAAATGGTATTGTTGATGATTTCCACATTCTATTGCGTCATCTACCTTTGGAATGGGCACAAGTATGGATGCCTTCCACTAAGTTTGTCAGGTAGCTTATTTCTTGGAATAGATGAGTGAGTGCCTCCAGAGCTGCATTGATTTGTTGAAAGTTTTCCATTTATAGTCTGTCAATTTCTGAGGCCTTGTTTTTCACCAATGCCTTCAGTGCATCTTGGACTTCTTCCTTCAGTATCATCTGTTCTTGATCATGTTCCAAACAGCTGTCAAACTCAACTTCAAGAACATTCATGAATAATATAGACTTTTACTGAAGGTTTTGTGGAAGGGTGAAGGCATAATTGTTTACTAGGAGCAAAACTTGATGAAAATGCTTTTCACTCATCTCTGTTCTTTCTCCAAAAATCTTTCTCCTTTTATCTCATTATCTCTCTT
>NW_006423169.1:0-1467 GCF_000296735.1 Chrysochloris asiatica | reverse complement strand
GATGAAAACCTTCAGTATAGACTGTACTTCAATGCAAAGAAAACAAAAATCTTCACAACTGGACCAATAAATAACATGATAAATGGAGAAAAGATTGAAGTTGTTAGACTTCATTTTGTTTGGATCTATAATCAACACTCAAGAAATCAAATGATGCATTGCACTAGGCAAATCTGCTGTAAAAGTCCTCTTTTAAAGAGTTAAATTGCAAAGATATCAGTTTGAAGACTAAGGTGAGCCTGGCCCAATCCATGGTATTTTCAACAGCCTCAAATGCATGTGAAAGTTGAATAATGAATAAGGAAGATCACAGCAGAATTGATGCATTTGAATTATGGTGTTGGAGAGAAGAATATTAAAAGAACCGTCAACTGTCAAAAAACAAATCTGTCTTGGAGGAAGTGTAGCCTGAATGCTACTTAGTGTTAAAATGATGAGACTTTGTTTCTCAAACTTTGGATCAGGAGGACCAGTCTCTTGAGAATGGCAGCATGGTAGGCAAAATGGAGGGTCAATGAAAGAGGAAGACCCCCAAAGCTATGAATTGACACTATGTCAAAAACCATGGGCTCAAACGTAAGAAAAAATGTGAGGATGGTGTGGGACTGGGTGGTGTTTTGTTCTGTTGCGCATAGGATAACTATGAGTCAGAACAATCTAGAGGGCTCCTACAACATTGTCTTTAGCTTCCAGTTGTTTCTAATAAGGAGTCAAAATTATTGTTACTGTTTACTTGTATGTAATGCAAACACCAACATTGGTGTAACCCTGTAGGATATGCACTGAACTGTTAACCACGAGGTTGGTGGTTCAAACCCACTAGCTTCACCTGGGAAACCCTATACAGTATTTCTGTGAGTAGGAACAGACTCAGTGGCACTTAACAACAGCAACAACAACAATGCACATTTTATTCTTTGTCAGTTTTTAAGATTTACCTTTTATCTTTGCAATTTTTAGCAGTTTGACTATGATAAGTGTTTCTGTGTTGTTCCCTTTGTATTATCATGCTTAGATTTTACTGAGAACCTGTACATAGACCACGAGGCAATCGTTTGAACAGAACAAGGAGACATTGAATGATTGAAAATCAGGAAATGTGCACACCATGATTGTATTCTTTCATCATACTTATTCAATCAGAGAAGCTGGATTATATGAAGAACAATGTGGCATAAGGATTAGAGGAAGACTCATTAGCAACCTACAATATGCAGATGGTATAACTTTGCTTGCTGAAAGCAAAGAGGACTTCAAATATTTACTGATGAAGATCAAAGACTGAAGACTTCAGTATGGATTATACTTCAATGTAAAGAAAACAAAGATCCTTACCACTGGATCAATAAACAGCATCATGAGAAATGGAGAAAAGACTGAAGTTATCAAAGACTTCATTTTATTTGCATCCACTATCAACACTCATGGAAGCAGCAGTCAAGAAATCAAATGTCATATTGCATTAGG
>NW_006423168.1:0-1528 GCF_000296735.1 Chrysochloris asiatica | reverse complement strand
ACAAATTCTTCAGAATGTTAAACCTTGATATTTTGATTTATACAAGTACAGTCAAGGAAAATAGAGCAAAAATGTCTGTATTAGTTTATAATGAAACAATATATTTATGGTAATTTTTCATTAAATGAACAGAAATATAAAATTCACTCCTTCAATTTCAAGATAAAGCTATCTCTCTCTCTCTCTCTCTCTCTCTCTATATATATATATATATCTATATATATCTATCTATATATATAACCAAACATTCACACACAGATGTTTTTAGAAACATTATTAGTAGTAGTCTGAAAGCAGAAACTTTCTAAATTTTCATCAACTGATAAATGAATAAATAAAATGTGGTACATCCTAATTCCATTTGAACATCTGAACCATATAAACAGTAATTTATATATTTTAAAACATTGGCATAATACCTAACCAACTGATTAATAGTCTTCCTAGTTTAGAACAAACACATAGTAGATGAGGTTTGGTGAGAAATTTTAAACCCCATGAAAAGCTGTAATAATCCTCTGCCTTACATTATAGATTTCTAATTTTCTTTGTTATAATAATAGACTCCATGATATCTAGCATTGTGGCCTTTAGAAAATGATTTCTAAATTTTTGCTAATTATATACTGATATTTAGACATTTTCATGTGAATTTGAGCAAGATAAAACGTTTAACCATCTTGATTATCATAAAAATCTATGTAAATTTAGTTTAATAGTGGATTAGAGAGGTCACACAAAATAAAAGTGCAAATAAAAATAAGGGACCGGACTTCCGATTTGGGCGATAGCAGCGAAGCCAGGTAGGGAACTCTCCATTATGAAAGGACTCATATGAAGGAAGCCTTCATATGAAGGAAGCCCTCATATAACAACTGCAGCACTCCAGATCTACCATAAGATCCAGGATGTCAGTTTCCCACACTCACAAGTGAGAAAATCATGATAATAAGGAAAATATTGTAAGGTAGGAATCTGGAGATGGGACTCCCTTGAAGCCATGCTGCCCTGGCAGAGTTTAGAAGTTAGGGCTACAGCCAGTCCGGTTCAGAAAACTAGGCACTAAAAGCGATGCAGAGACATTTGCAAAAAAAAAAACAGGCATGGGAAACTACACATTTCTCCCTCTTTTTCCTTGTCCCGCCTTCATTGCTCAGCCCGGACAACATCAGGCAGGACAGTTTTCCGATGGTACAGAGAGAGGGAGCTTGGCGCCAATTTAGGATTGCACCTATGGAGACACAGTCCTAAATTTTTCTCCAGAAGGACAATTGACAACTGTGCACTTTGGAGTGATTGTAAGGGCTGGAAATGTATAGGTAGATGTTTTGTGGCTAAGGGAGGGGAGTGATTAACTTTGCAGTCTAGGAACTGAGTTCCCTGGGACCATCAAGAGAGAAGAGCGGAGAATGGAACCCCACCTAGAGAAGCAGTGATGCAAGGGATGGAAGCAGAGACGATGATGTGGGGAGATGGAGAGGCTGGGGACCTTGGACCCAGAGAAGAAGAGGGGCTTTGTGTGGACGAC
>NW_006423167.1:0-1528 GCF_000296735.1 Chrysochloris asiatica | reverse complement strand
CGAGTCGGTTCCGACCCATAGCGACCCTGTACAGGGTTTCCAAGGGTGTAAATCCTTACGGGAGTAGAAAGCCTCATCTTTCTCCCGCGGAGCGGCTGGTTGTTTCGAACCGCTGACCTTAAGGTTCGCAGCCCGATTAGGATTCATTTATTTAATAAGTATGTTTATTTATATGTTAGATAACACATACATTAATTTAAAAAAAAAAAACTTGTGCTTCATATCAACAGGAGAAAATGTTTTCTGTCCTGGTATAGAGCAGTGAAATAAGGACAAACTTGGTTCAAACCCAGCAGTCACTCCTCAGAAACCCTGTTCAAGGCCACTATGATTAGGAAATGACTACCTGGCACTAAACAACAAAATAAAGTAATACGATGAGATGGACAGACCTCATCATGTGTCAAGCATGAATATGACACAAATTATTTAATGTTGTTGCTGTTAACTGCCACTGAGTCAGTTCTGATTTATAGTGACCTGTAGAGGCTTTCCAAGGAGAGACTGGTGGGTTTTAACTGCCAGTCTTTTGTTTAGCAATCCAGCACTTATCCTACAGCACCACACAAGGACTCATGTAATAGGGGGGAGGGGGGTAAAAATCACTGGTCCTTTAGAAAGGGAAGCATGAGGTCTTGTATCATTAAGCTACTTACTGATTTCTAGTTGTGCTTATATCAGCATTTCTCAAAATGATGCTATGAATACCAATTTTTATAGTGTCAGATAAGATAATGCTGAAATGTTTTACAAACTGTAAAGTATTGCTGTGAATGGTTGATGTTGGAATGATAAGTAAACCACATCCTTTCTCTTTTTGTTGCTGTGTGCCATCCTGTCAGTTCTGACCCATAGCAACCCTTTATAGGGTTTCCAAAGAGAGGCTGGTGAGTCTGAACCGCCGACATTGAGGCTCAAACCGACTTTGCAGTCCAGCACACTAACCCACAGCACCACACCAGGACTCTATTCTTTCTGCCACTCAGGGCCAATTTAATCATTGAGCACAGGAGACACAATGCCTAGGGTCCAGAACATTTATAGAGGACTGGGAAAATGTTTTCATTTCAATTTATTTTAAAATAAAAATAGATGAAAAAATGATGTTTTTATAACAATGAATCCAACCTAAATTATTGTATTTGTCTTTATATAAAAGGAGTGTTATTAAAGAGAGAAGTAGATTCCTCAAAGCAAATGCTTCTGGGATCCAAGAAAGTCAAAATGCAAGCCTGCCCTCACCCTATTGTGAAAATAATTTACATACCTTATGCATGCTTATTTCTAAACTACCCAGAACTTGTAGTTTTCCTTCAGTGTAGAATGGAGGAAGTGGTCAGATGTGAACATTAAGGCTCATAATCGGAATGGGGACAACACACACCAACTGGTCCAACAGCTCTCTCTTGGTTTTTAAGTAACAGTAGAACTTAATTCACTCATTCTTTTTTTAACTCTTGTAATCTTGCTGTAAAGGAGCTCTGGTAGCGTAGTGGTTACGAATCGGGCTGCGAACCTTAAGGTCAGC
>NW_006423166.1:0-1422 GCF_000296735.1 Chrysochloris asiatica | reverse complement strand
CTAGGGCTAGGGCTTTAGGGCAAAGGCTTTAGGGCTACGGCTAGGGCTGATAGGGCTTTAGGGCTAGGGCTGTTAGGGCTTTAGTGCTAGGGTTAGGTCTAGGGCTTATAGGGCTTTAGGGATAGGGCTAGTGCTAGGGCTGTTAGTCCTTTAGGGATAGGGCAAGGCCTACAGCTGTTAGGGCTTTATGGCAAGGGCTAAGGCTTGGGCTGTTATGGATTTAGGGCTAGGGATAGAGCTAGTGCTTTTAGGGATTTAGGGACAGTGCTAGGGCTGGTGCTTCAGGGCTAGGTCTAGGGCTTTAGGCCAAGGGCTTTAGGACTAAGGCCAGTGCTGTTAGGGCTTATGGCTAAGGCTTGGGCTAGGGCTGTTAGGACATTAGGGGTAGGGCTAGGACTGATAGGGCTTTAGGGCTAGGGCTAGGGCTTATAGGGTTTTAGGGCTAGGGCTGTTAGGGCTTTAGGCTAGGGTTACGTCTAGGGCTTATAGGAATTTAGCGCTAGGGTTTGGGCTTGATCTGTTAGGGATTTAGGGCGAGGGTTAGGGCTAGGGCTGTTAATGCTTTAGTGCTAGGGCAAGGCCTACAGCTCTTAGTGCTTTAGTGCTTTAGGCCTAGGGTTAGGGCTTGGGCTGTTATGGATTTAGGGCAATGCATAGAGCTTTTGCTTTTAGGGCATTAGGGACAGTGCTAGGGCAAGTGCTTAAGGGCTAGGTCTAGGGATAGGGCATTAGGTCAAGGGCTTTAGCGCTAATGCCAGTGCTGTTAGGGCGTTAGGGCTAGGGCTTGTGCTAGAGCTGTTCGGGCTTTAGGGCTGGGCTAGGGCTGTTAGGGATTTAGGGCTAGTGCTAGGCTTGTTAGGGCTTTAGGGCTATGGCTTGGGCCATGGCTGTTAGGGCTTTATGGCTAGTACTAGCTCTAGGCCTGTTAGGGCTTTAAGGCTAATGCTAGGACTTGGGCTGTTAGGGTTTTATGGTTAGTGCTAGGTCTAGGGCTGTTAGGGCTCTAGGGGTAGGTCTAGGATAGGTCTGTTAGGGCTTTTGGGCTAGGTCTAGGGCTGTTTGGGTTTTAGCGCTAGGGCTAGTGCTGATAGGGCTTTAGGTCTAGGTCTAGGGCTGTTAGGGATTTAGGGCTAGGGCAAGGGTTGATAGGACTTAGGACTAGGGCTAGCGCTCTTAGGGATTTAGGGCTAGGGCTGTTAGGGATTTAGTGCTAGGCTTAGGGCTGTTAGTGCTTTAGGGATTTAGGACTAGGGCTAGGGCTTTTAGGGCATTAGGTATAAGTCTAGGGCTAGGGCTAGAGCTGTTAGGGATTGAGGGCTAGGGCTGTTAGTTCTTTAGTGCTAGTGCAAGGTCTACAGTTGTTAGGGCTTTAGGGCTAGGGCTAGAGCTTGGGTTGTTATGGATTTAGGCCTAGTGTTAGAG
>NW_006423165.1:0-1529 GCF_000296735.1 Chrysochloris asiatica | reverse complement strand
CCCTCACCTGTATTTGTTGTTTTCTTTTTCAAACTTTGCTATTAATGCTGGAGTAAGATATCTCATTGTTGTTTTAATGGAGTCCTAGTGTGACTCTGTGGGCTAATGCGTCAGACTGCAAAGTTGTTTGAACTGCAAGGTTGATGGTTCAAGCTCACCATCTGCTCCTTGGAAACCCTATACAGGGTCACTATGGGTTGTATTCGACTTGATGGCACTTAACAACAACAAATTGTTAATGATTGTGAACATTTCTTCATATGTTTGTTGGCTGCCTGAATATTTTCTTTGGAGACGTATCTGTTCATATCCTCTGGCCATTTAAAAAATAGACTATTTACGTTCTTCTTGTTGAGGTGTTGATGTGTTCTATACATTTTAGAGAGTAATCCCTTGTCTGATATGTCATTTCCAAACGGTTTTTCCCCAGTCTTTGGGTTCTCTTTTTAAACTCTTTTGGCAAAATCTTTTGATGTACATAAGTGTATAGTTTTGAGCAGGTCCCTGTCATCTGTTTTTGTCTTCTGCTGTTTGTATGTTTTCAGTTATGTTTGGTAGTGTATTTATACTATGAATCAAAGCTTCTAAGATTGTTCCTATGTTTTCATTGATGATTTTTATAGTTCTAGTCTTTACATTTAGATCTTTAATCCACATCAGTTCATTTTGTATATATTATGGGATACAGGTCTTGTATCATTTTTCTACAAATATATTTCCAGTTTTGCCAGCACCATTTGTTGAAGAGACTATCTCTTTCTCATTTAATGCGTCTTGACCCTTTGTTGAAGATCAACTGACCATGGGTGGATGGATTTACTTCTGGGTCCTCAATTTATTCCCTTTGATTGATTTGTCGTTTGTTGTACTAGTACCAAGATGTTTTGACTACTGTGGCTATGTTATAGGTTTTGGGATCAGGAAGTGAGAGGCCTCCTAATTTGTGCTTTTTAAAAAAATAATACATTGCTTATCTTGGTTCACTTTATTTTCCATATAAAGTTAGTGATTAGTTTTTCCATTTCTTTAAAGAATGATGTTGGAATCTGGATTGGGATTACATAGATATAATATCTATAGCTTGCTTTGGGTAGTGTTGACATTTCCACAATATTGAGTCTTCCTATCCATGAACATGGTATATTCCTCCCTTTCTGCAGGTCTCTTTTGTTTCTTGTAGTAGTTTTCTTTTTATAGGTCTTTGGTTTCTGTGGTTAGATTTATTCCCAAGTATTTAATCTTTCAGGTAGCTATTGTAAATGGTATTGTTTTCCTGATTCCTTTTGAAAGCTCTATTAGTGTAAAGGAATCCAACTGATTTTTGTCTGTTGATCTTGTACTCTACCACTTTGCTGAATCTTTCATGAGTTCCAATAATTTTCTTGCGGAGTCTTTTGGATTTTCTAAGTATAGGATCATATCATTTTCAAATAGAGAGCTTTACATCTTCTTTGCCAATTTAGGCTAAAGCTTCTATTATAATATTAAATAGAAGTTGTGATAAAGAGCATTATTGTCTGGTTCCCATT
>NW_006423164.1:0-1529 GCF_000296735.1 Chrysochloris asiatica | reverse complement strand
GTGTTTTTGTTGACGTTTTCAATAATTTGTAGAGATTAATCCCTTGTTGGAGTCCTGATGTGGCACTGTGCATTAATGCACTGGACTGCAAAGTCAGTTTGAATTGCAAGGTTGGTGGTTCAAGCTCACCAGCTGCTCCTTGGAAACCCTATATAGGGTCACTATGGGTTGGAACCAACTCAAAGGCACTTAACAACAATAAACAACAATCCCTTGTTAGATATGTTATTATCAAATGTTTTTTGTTTTTATTCCCCCACATCTGAAGGCTCTCTTTTTAATTTTTTGGAGAAGTCTTTTGTTGTTTGTGAATATTTAATTTTAGAAGGTTTCAATCATCTATTTTATCTTTCTTTGTTTGTACATTTTGTCTATATGTTATAATGTATTTATACCATTAATTAGGGCCTTGAAGTTTGTACCTGCTTTTTCTTTGATGACCTTTATAGTTTTTCATTTTGCATTTAGGTCTTTGATCCATCTTGAGTTGCTTTTTGAATATTATGTGAGGCATGGATGTTACTTCACTTTTTGCAAATGGATATTCAGTTTTGTCAGTATCATATGTTGCAGACATTCTTTTCCCCATTCACTGGATTTAGACCCTTTGTCTAAGATCAGCTGTCCATAGGTGGATGAAATTATGTCTGGATTTTTTATTTGTCCCGTTGATCTCTATGTTTGTTACTATTCCAGCATCAGGCTGTTTTGACTATTGTGACAGTATAGTGAAGTTTTGAAATCAGGTGCTCCTGTTTTGTTTTTCCTCTTAAATAGTGTTTTACTTATTTGGGGTCTCTTGCCTTTCTATATTGTTAGTGATTGGGGTTTCCCTCTCCTTAAAGAAGACTGATGGAATCTGGATCGGGGTTGTGTTTATCTGTAGATTGCCTTGGGTGGTATTGACATTTTCACAAGACCTTTTTAAAATGTTAAAAAGCAAAGATAGCAGTTTGAGGGCTAAGGTGGTGTCTGACCCAAGCCATGGTATTTTCATCTACTTCATATGCACCTGAAGTTGAACAATAAGGAGGACCAGAGAAGAATAGATGTGTTTGAATGGTGGTGTTAGAGAAGAATATTAAAAGTGCTATGAACTGCCAGAAGGACAAACAAATTCGTATTAGAAGTACAGCCAGAATGCTCCTTAGACGCATGGATGGCGAGACTTCATCTGTGATACTTCAGACATGTTATCAGGACATGTCAGTCCTTGGAGAAGGACGCCATGCTTGGTAAAGTGGTGAGTTGGTGAAAAAGGGAAGACCCCCAAGTAGATGGATTGACACAGTGGCAGCAGCAGTGGTCTCAAATGTAGCAACAATTGTGAGGATGGAAAAGGTCTTGGTATTGTTTCATTATGCTGTGCATACAGTTGCTATGAGTTAGAAACCACCTGATGGCACCTAACAGCAAAAAATCTTCCTAAAGTTGACTAGAAGAAATGATGAAGTAAAAGAGCTGAACAGAAAATTTCAATGGGAAGCTGAAGAAGACAAACTCAGGTATTATGATGAAATATGCAAAGA
>NW_006423163.1:0-1417 GCF_000296735.1 Chrysochloris asiatica | reverse complement strand
CCTTCCCTAGAGGGCTCTGTAGACTGAACTGGGGCCTCCTGTGGTAATACAGAAGGTTCTTCTTCTTTAACTGGCTCTGTAGACTGAATTGGGGCCTCCAGCTTGATTTGAGAAAGTTCTCCTTCCTTAGAGAGCTTTATAGACTGAATTGGGTCCTCTTTCTGGATTTGAGAATGTTCGCCTTTTAGAGAGCTCTGTAGACTGAACTTGGGCCTCCTGCTGGATTTCAGGAGGTTTGCCTTCCTTAGAGGGCTCTGTAGACTGAACTTGGGCCTCCTGCTGTATTTGAGAAAGTTCATCTTCCTTAGAGAGTTCTGTAGAGTGAACTGGGGCCTCCTGCTGGATTTGTGAAAGTTCACCTTCCTTCGAGGGCTCTGTAGACTCAACTGGGGCCTCCTCCTGGATTAGAGAAGTTTCACCTTCCTTTGAGGGCTCTGTAGACTGTACTGGCACCTCCTCCTGGATTTGAGAAAGTTCTCCCTCCTTAGAGTGCTCTGAAACTCACCTGGGGACTCCTGCTGGATCTCAGAATGTTCAGTTTTCTTAGAGGGGTCTGTAGACTGTATTGGGGCCTCCTCCTGGATTACAGATGTTTTGCATTCCTTAGAGGGTTCTGTAGACTGAACTGGGACCTCCTGCTGGAGTTGAGAAAGTTCTCCTTCCTTAGAGAGCTCTGTAGACTGAACTGGGTCTTGCTGCTGGATTTGAGAAAGTTCGCTTTCCTGAAAGGACTCTGTAGACTGAACTGGTGCATCCTGCTTGATTTGAGAAGGTTTGCCGTCCTTAGAGAGCTCTGTAGACTGAACTGGGCCCCCTTGCTGGATGAGAAAGTTCACCTTCCTTAGAGGCTCTGTAGACTGAACTTGGTCCTCCTCCTGGATTTGAGAAAGTTCTCCTTCCTTAGAGGGCTCTGTAGCCTAAACTGGGACCTCCTTCTGGAATAGAGAAGATTGTTCTTCCTTAAACGGCTCTGTAGACTCAACTGGGGCCTCTTGTTGGATTTGAGAAAGTTCTCCTTCCTTAGAGAGCTCTGTAGACTGAACTGGGGCTTCCTGCTGGAATTGAGAAAGTTCAACTTCCTTAGAGGGCTCTGTAGACTGAACTGGGGCCTCCTGCTGGATTTGAGAAAGTTCTCCTTCCTTAGAGAGCTCTGTAGACTGAACTGGGGCTTCCTGCTGGAATTGAGAAAGTTCAACTTCCTTAAAGGGCTCTGTAGATTGAACTTGGGCCTCCTGCTGGATTTGAGAAAGTTCGCCTTCTTTAGAGGTCTCTATAGACAGAACCGACTCCACGGCACTTAACAACAACAACAACAACATAGACTGAACTGGGGCCTCCTGCTGGATTAGAGAAGGTTCACATTCCTTTGAGGGCTCTGTAGACTGAACTGGAGCCTATTGCTGCATTTAAGAAAGTT
>NW_006423162.1:0-1529 GCF_000296735.1 Chrysochloris asiatica | reverse complement strand
AGGTCTTCACCCGGGTTCACAGAAGTCTATTGAACGTTGTAGGGCTTAGCTCACCGCTTCATTGCTGTTTTACCCTCACTTCCCCTTATCAGTGACAAACCTGGTCACCAATCAGAGCATGTATTCCCATTTAGTCTTAGTCTTAGAAGGGGGTTTAGGAGCCAGCTTTAAACAGCATCAGCGCATTCAGCAGAAAACAGAAAAATCTATTACCCCCCACTTTGAGTAAAATGTATTCTAAATAGAGAAAAGATCTCAATGTTGTACAAAAAAGCAAGTTTTTCTTTTCTCTACAAAGATAAATGAAAAAATTGAATGAGTTGCATAATACTCTAAATATATGCTGCTGACCTCAAACAGCCATTTATGTTTTCCTGAGCTTATCCCATATCTAGCTGCCTGTTTTTAAAATTGTACATTCATTATTAACTTTAAGTATACCAATTATGGGAGTCCTGGTATGGTGCTGTGAGTTAATGTGCCAGACTGCAAAAGCCATATGAACAGCAAGGTCAGTGGTTCAAGCTCACCAGCCACTCCTTGGAAACCCTATATAGGGCCACTATAGGTCGTAATCTACTTGACACCACTTAACAATATACCAATTAAGTATATTATAAAAGAAGGCATTTACGTATGTTTATTGGGAGTCTTCTCTCGTAGTTATTCCTCAGTTTATAACCTACACATCTGGAGATGGTTCACCTTTAAAGAATTAGTGTCTTATTTCATTGCTAAAACTAGAATCACAACTCATTCATCTTCTATGCAACGACACAACTTAATCTTTTTTTTTAAAGGCTTAAAAAAACTCAAAGTCCATAATGTGCTTTCAAAAAGAAACTACTTTTTGATGTTAAACACATTCGTTGTTTTTGTTATTGTTGTTAAGTGCTGTGGAGTCGATTCTCACTCACAGCAACCCTGCATAGGGTTTCTTACCCTGCAGTGCAGACCGACCTTGAGGTCCAGTGCTTTAGCCCACAGCATCACACGAGAACTCCAATTCCTCACTTCAGGGTAAAAATTTCAGTAATATTGACCATACATAAGTGTGAGCAGTCTATGAGGAAACAAGCTGATACAAAGGAAGTTTTCCCCATTGCCTTTCACTCAACGCTTCTAAAATTCCAACTAACCACACACTGCCACCATTAAATCAAATCCTTCGCATTTTCACTTAAACTGAACTCTTTTTGTTGTTGTTGTTGTTGTTGTCAGGTGCCATCGAGTCGGAACCGCCTCATAGCGACCCCATGCACAGCAGAATGAAACAATGTCTGATCCTGGGCCAACCTCAGTACCGCCGCCACACTTGATGCCACACTGATCCATCTCGTTGGGGGTCTTCTTCTTTTTCTCTGACCCTCCACCTTACCCAGCATGACATCCTTTTCCAGCAACTGTTCCCTCCTTACATTATTTCCAAAGTATGAGAGATGAAGCTTAGCCATCCTGGCCTCCAAGGAGCACTCTGCTGCACTTCTTCCAAAACAGATCTATTGGTTCTTTTGGCAGTCCATGGCACT
>NW_006423161.1:0-1527 GCF_000296735.1 Chrysochloris asiatica | reverse complement strand
TGAACAGCAAGGTTGATGGTTCAAACTCACCAGACGCTCCTTGGAAACCCTATACACGGTTGTTATGAGTCATAACTGACTCACTGGCACTTAACAACAACAACATTACATTCAGAAAATGAACGTGTTTGTTAAATTCATCCACTTGTGGTAGTTCTGTTATAGCAGAGCTGGACAACTAAGTATTTAAAGTGAAAATTCACCCTAAAATACTAAAATAGACTTAGTTAACTTCATAAATGAATGCTAACATTTCAATAAATTAATGTTAACATTTAAATTTGTGAGTAGAACCATAATGTCAACTTTCCTAGATATGGTGAAAATCTAATGTACAATTAATAAATAGTTGAGCTTTTATTACTTAATTTAATATAATAGAATGTTCCTTACATCTTGACACCCAAATTTCTGGGCACACTGCATTAAAAATTATATGTAGTACACTAGATGAATTATGGCACTTTCTTACTGAAAGAAATTAAATTATAATGTACACTAGACTCCTGTGTTGCAGAAGTAGGATTATACTGTACAGTTAGGGTCAATTTGAATTTTTTACCAATAATGAAAAAAAAAAAATTTTTTTTTCCAGCATAAGTATGTTCCATGTAATACTTGCATCACATGTATTTTACTTGCAAAATGTGATGAGCCCTGGAAGAGGTAATGATAGTGAATGTGTTAAGGAACTCTGATGGCTAAGCACCTGGTTGCTAACCAAAAAGTCAACAGATAGAACTCCCTAGTTACTCTGATGAGAAAGATGAGGCAGTCCATTTCAGTAAAGATTTACAGCCTTGTAAGCCCTATGGATGGTTCTACTCCCTTCTTTCTATGGGGTAGCTATGAGTTGGAATTGACTCGACAGTAACTTCTGTGCTTTCTTTAAATTATTTCCATCGACAGAAAAAATCCACTTGGAAAAAAACACTTAGAAATAGTATGTTGTTGTTGTTATTAAGTGACTTTGAGTCGATTCCAACCCATAGCGACCCTGTATAGGGTTTCTGAGGGGCAGCTGCTGAGTTTGAACCACCGACCTTGAAGTTCAAAAGGCTTTGCCGTCTGGGGCATTAACCCACATAGGTAAATACTTTTGTTCTGAGTGATAAGACAGTGAGTGGACTCAAATTTTTTTTTACTCCGTAAATATTATTTATTTCCTATGGACATGTAAACAATATCTACCCTCAATGGATAAAGTATTTAAAGTAAACAAAATAAGTTTCCCACTAATGGATAAGAATTTAAAATCTATAAAAAGCTTTGTAACGCTAGAAAACAGATGGAAACACTTTCTACTGAGACCAATAAACTGTAAGAGAAAAAAATTTTTAACATACATAATTACAAAGTTGTTTAATGGGGAAAAATAACTATTGTCAAAAATAAACTAGCCCCCCCTTTGAATTTCCCAAAGATTTTTAAGTACCAGGGTATCATTTAGTGACCAACAAAGTTCTTTGCTATGTACTTAAAAGGAAGTATGGAGCTCTGGTAGCGTAGTGGTTACGAATCAGGCTG
>NW_006423160.1:0-1529 GCF_000296735.1 Chrysochloris asiatica | reverse complement strand
AACCTTAAGGTCAGCGGTTCGAAACTACCAGCTGCTCCGCGGGAGAAAGATGAGGCTTTCTACTCCCGTAAAGATTTACACCCTCGGAAACCCTGTGCAGGGTCGCTATGGGTCGGACCCGACTCGATGGCACTTAACAACAACAACAATATAATTGCTTATAAATTATTTTGCTTCTTTATAGAAGTTAGAATTTCTATATTTGTCTTCTTTCATTTGTATTGCAACTAGAATGAATCTAAGAATGAATCTGATCATTATAGCTGTGTCTTGCAGCATGCAAATACTTAAATAATTATTTTTAGATTTAAAATAAATGTAAGCTATTTACTATTACTTAGATACAATGTAAATCAGAATAATACATTGGCCTTTAATAGAAACTATTTTATATTATGGGCTAATGTGTCAGACTACAACATTGTTTGAACTGCAGTGTTGGTGGTTCAAGCTTAACGGCTGCTTCTTGGAAACCCTATACAGAGTTACTATGGGTTGGAATCCACTATGGCACTTAACAACAAGATACAATGTAAATCAGAATAATGCATTGGCCTATAAAATATAATGTTTTGTTTTAATTTTTTAAAATTAATTTGGCACACTATTTTTTTAAAACAGGGAGAAATATTTGAGAAAGCCTTTGTAGTTTTAAACTTTTTCTTGAGACCATGGACTTTTTCTTATGAAACTAACACTATCTAATCAAAGGAGGGTTGTTCTAATGAAAAGAGGATGGGGGATCCAAGAGTTTTTAAACATAGCTGAATCCTCTAAAATTAATCAGTGCAAAGCTAAGAATTTTTTTTTTTTTGTAGTCTCAATTCATCAATTTTTGGATGAAAATATCCTAGCCAGAAAAGAAATGGCTTTTTCAGGCTATGTACCAACACCATAATTTTATTTTTTGTCTTTATTCACTTTACTTTTTTTTAAACTTTTTTGTGTGTGAATTGAGTGAAGATTTACAGACAAGATTATCAGTTTTACATTCAACAAATCATATGCTCTCATTTTAAGGATTACAATCTCCTTCATGCAACAAGTTATCTTGTGAAAATTTGCTTACTTTATTTACTCATCTGCTGTGAGCATTTCTTGGGTACTCTTCCCTAAATGTGATCTTTCTACAGTAATTCTCTGAATCTTTAAAACATCTACATTTTCCAAATCTACACCAGAAATCACTACTCTATTAGAGGATGTTGCCTGCAATGTTTAGATCATTGGTACTTCATATTTTTTTCTAATTGCTTCCATACTCTATATACATTTACTAATGGGTTACAAGTTGGGTTATAAACTGCAGTTCAGAAGTTAGAATTTACCTGCTGCTCTGTGAGAGAAAGATAATGCTTTCTCTTTGTCTCACATACTTCAGGCATATATTGTTAGGAGGGACCAGTTGCTGGAGACGGATATCATGGTTGGTAAAGTGGAGGGTCAGAGAAAAAACAGGAAGACCCCCAGCAAGATGGATTGGCCAAGTGGCAGCATCAAGCATGGCAACAATAGTGAGGTTGGCCCAG
>NW_006423159.1:0-1529 GCF_000296735.1 Chrysochloris asiatica | reverse complement strand
GAGAGTGCCATGGAATTCCAGAAGACTAAGCAAATCTGTGTTCAAAGATGTACAATCAGAATGCTCTTTAGAAGACAAGATGGCAAAACTTCTCTCATACTTCAGACATATTGTCAGGAGGGATCAGTCTCTGGAGAAAGGTATCATGCTTGGTAAAGTGGAAGGTCAGTGAAAAACAGGAAGACCCCCCCCCCCAACAAGATGGAGCCCACCGTGGTAGCAGCACTGAGCTCAAAAGTAACAAGTGTATGAATGGCACAGGAATGGACCCTGTTTTGTTTTGTTGTGCAGAACGTTGCTGTGAGTCAGAATTGATTTGATCAATGGCACTTAACAATGACAGCAGCTGTCATCTCCATTTTATAACAGGAAAACTGAGACTTAGAAAGTTTAAATAAATAGCCAGAATCTTACAGGTACTCAGAAACATTAAAGTGAAAAGATGGGTAATTGTAGATGATTCATTTCTTAATATAAAATTTAATATGAAATTGAGAATTTTCCAGATTCCCTAGGTCATTTTAACTACCTTGTCTTGAGTGTGAGAGAAGAGAGCGTGGTTACAGAAAACTCATGGTATTACCCACACTTGGGTAGAACAAAGGCATGTGCTTGCCTGAAAGCACCATCTGTTATGACCATCACAGAAAAATCAAAGCACCTTGTTTGTAAAGAGGAGAATTATTGGCCTTCATTCTCAATTCAGTGGATCCTCACATCCTCCTCTCCCTCCAACACACAGAGATGTCTGAAGTACATCAAATTCCAGGTTACTTGAGTCCAAGACCACTGAGGTTAAACTGTTGGTCAGCTCATTCATGGGACAGTCCTTCAACTTGAGCATGCAATGAGATGAACTGAGTTCAATTTCTAGTTCTGACATTTACTCTGAGATTGAATTTATTTCTTAAATGTCCATGAAAATGGCTGTTACTGCTATTAAGTGCCATCAAGTCAGTTCCAATCCACGGCTACTCTATATAGGGTTTCCAAGGAGCCGCTGGTAAGCTTGAGCTGCCAACCTTCCAGTTCAAACCGACTTTGCGGTGCAGTGAATTAACCCATGGAGTCACACTCCTGAAACTGGTTAATGAATAATTTATCTGGAATACTCAGCAGTCATACTGTATATGTATTTATTTATTGACAAAGATTAGAAGAAGATAGCTTACCTTCTTGAAGCTGTGATTCCACTATATTGTAGCAATCTTGGAAAAAGAAATACATGTAATGTGTTCTCTGATTATAGAAGATTACTACTTTATCCAAATGTGTGAATCCTGCACACAAGGATGAATGCTTGTCATGGTTCTGGTTCCTTGTTCACCAGTAGAGATCTGATAAGTATCTTAAAATAGAGAGAAGAGAGTTTGACATCTGCATATGATTTTCTTATTCTTTTAGTCTAACAGTTCGATTTTCAAGCTTTAATATGCATAATAAATACTGGTAAGGAGCTCTGGTAGCGTAGTGGTTACGAATTGGGCTGTGAACCATAAGGTCAGCAGTTCGAAACTACCAACTGCTCC
>NW_006423158.1:0-1519 GCF_000296735.1 Chrysochloris asiatica | reverse complement strand
ATGGTAGATTTCCAAGTTTTTACAATTAACTCTGCTAACCATTACCCACATGGGAATCATATAATCCACCATCTTCCCCCACCTTTTCTTACCTAGACCCATTAGGAAAAAGTTATTTGGTGGGAGTTTACAGAGATTGTGGCTCAAAGAGACAGTAAATTGTTCACTACACCAAGAGCATTGGACTGTAAACCACAAAGTTGGTGTTTTGAGCCCACCAAGATTTATGGCCTCAGAAAGTCTATACACAGTCATTATGAGTAAGAATTGACTCAATGACACTTAACAAGAACAACACACTGCAGAGTGACGTCACCTCATAGGGTTCAGTTTTGGTTGTTGACCCTGATTCTCTCTCCTCCCTCTGACATTAGACAAGGAGGTCTGATACCATGCTATTTTTACAGGATGTTTAGTTCAGAGGAACACTGAAGCTCTTAACCTGAGTTGCAGCAATAGAATTAGAAAAGACTGTGGCGTTTCAGAAACTAACCAACAGATTTTGAAGAATAACTGTGTTCAGAGATTTAAAATATGCTGAGTTAAAAATGACTTTAAAACTGAGGAAATTCTTGAGAATTTTTCTCAGTAAATGTATGGAACATAAAAGCTTTCCAAGGAAATTATGCCTGGGTACATTTTATATTTGGGATATTTAAGAGTGCTTTTGTTGTTAAGTATCATCAAGTTGGTTCCAACTCATAGTGACCCTGTATAGGGTTTCCAAGGAGAGGTTGATGGGCTTGAACCACCAACTTAGCAGTCGAGTGCTTATCCTACAGCTCCCAACCAGGACTCCTGTTTAGGAGTTGTTGTTGTTATGTGCCATTGTGTCAGTCCCAACTCATAGTGACCCTGTATAGGATTTCTGAGAAGTAGCTGTAGGGTTTGAATCATTGGCCTTGTGGTTAGCAGTTCAGTACTTTTCCTACAATACCATACCAGAAGTAATATCCCCAAAATAGGAACAAAATAAAATAATGATTACTATTTGAAAGAAATAGAAAAATAAGATTAAATAAGACCTCACAAACTATGAATTCTCTGTTATTGAGAAGATGAAATTATTAAGGATTTGCATTGTGAAAATCTGCTGCAAAAAAACCTCTCTAAAGTGTTAAAGAGAAAAAGAGGTCACTATGAAGACTTGGCAGTTCGCAACTACCATCTGTTCCGCGGGAGAAAGATGAGGCTTTTTGCTCCCGTAAAGATTTGCAGCCTCAGAAACCCTGTTCAGGGTCACTATGAGTCAGAATCGACTCCACGGTACTTAACAACAACAACAACAATGACTAAAGTGCACCTAACCCAAGCCATGGTATTTTATCATCTCCTCTGTGAAAACCCACTAGATGCTCTGAGGTAGAAAGACAAGGCTTTCTGCTCCCATGAAGATTTATAGCCTCAGAAACCCTGTATTGGGGGGGGGAGGGGGTTCTAGAACTAACTCAGTGGTACCTAACAACAACAATAATGGAAGCAACACTCAATTAGTGTGTGTGTGTTTCTCATTTTCAAA
>NW_006423157.1:0-1487 GCF_000296735.1 Chrysochloris asiatica | reverse complement strand
AGAGCAACAGAGATCCAGGTGGTAGGAAGGTCAGGTAGATTACAGGATAAAATAGACTGTCTTAAATGGAGGGAAAAGTTAATGGAATATAAGGTAACTACAACGGTGGGTTGGGGTGCAGAAATTAGGGGGAGGGGAGGGAGGCGACAGCAGAGCACAGGGTAAGGGCAGACACGTCATAGTTTGGGTGTTGGGGAGGGTAATACAAGAAGGGGGAGAAGGTGGAACAACAAGGTAGATAGGGGAACACTGAGACAGATTTGCATGGGCTAAGTGGGACAGAGGTAAATAGTGATGCATGCTTAATTTTGGAACAACGGGGCTCTGTGATACAGGCATAGTTTGAAGTGGGGAAATAATATTAAGATGCTTGACTATCTTATGAATATTGGTTTCCCTTGCCTACTATTGTAAAATAGACACTTGAGTGGGATAGAAAGGAATGTCAGGAAACATAATTTCAGAAAACTTTTAAGCCCTTCTTCAGCCTATAATTGATTGGAATACCTAAAAGGGCTTCTAGAACTTGCCCAGTGAAATAGACCTCTTGCAAAGCCTTTGCAGAGTATACGACTTTAGGTGGAATGCTGAGTCCCATCCAGAACCTTTTGATGTGGGACATTCCCACTTGAAAGGTCAAGCAGACCAGCCTGGAGCAGCTAGAGGAACAGAAGATACTTTGTGAAAGAAAGATCATCAGGAAAAATCCAAAACAACAATGTCAGAATGACTGGCTACTACAAGAATAAGCAAGTTGTTCAGCGGGAAGCCATCATGACAAGCAATCAAGTTCCCTCAAGACAAACCCCTCTCTAAGACTGAAATTCAAAGGGAACACATGAGTGAGCATGTAAGCTTGCTGGTGACCACATTGGTCTACTGGTGAGTGGAAGAGGGAGAAAGGCAGCAATGAAGAAATGGGCTAAGTTCAACCACGTTCCACAGACTCCCGTTGACCTACATATGAGAGATAGAAGAGGAAGGGCTGGTTGGTCTAAATTGTGGTGAGCCCATGGAGAAGGACATAATCACAGAGGGCTAGTGCAGAGAGTGAAGGATCCAGCTGATATGAAGTGAGGGGAGATGCACAAGAACACCCAAACTTGTAGATAGTACCCATTTGACCTAGCCTCAATGGCTTGATAATCAGAATTCTATTAGAGGAAGATTAAAAAAAAATTTTTTTTTTTTTGATAAAGGAAACAAAATTGCTACAATTTGATGAACCTGACCTATACTCATGGAGGTAGTCACTCTAAACACCAACAGCGAGGGAAGGAATCTTCACATCAAGTATCAATCCCATCCCCTCTGTACACAGGGTAGATAGGGACAGGCAGCTTAGACATTGACTACCTAAAATGAGGGGGCGATAAAGACATGAAGTGACTGGCTTACAAGTTTTCAAGGGGGAGTTTAGTTTAAGAGTGTGTGCTGGAAGGAATGTTCCCATTGATTAGTTTTCCTCTTGTCTAGATGGGTCTGGT
>NW_006423156.1:0-1530 GCF_000296735.1 Chrysochloris asiatica | reverse complement strand
TCTGTTCCTGCTGATTTATAGCCTTGGAAATCCTATTCACGGCCTCTATGAGTAGGAACGAATTTCATAGCACTTAAAAACAACAACAATGGTTACATCCTTTAAAAGTAGTTCATAGGAAACTGTTAAGCCAATGACCATCCCAAGATTAGTTCATGATCCAGATGTAGGGATGTTAAAAGGGTAGCAGAAGTTAGCCCCTAAAACTGAAATAACAGAATGAAATGTAGGCAAATGCTATTTTAATAAAGAGACTATATTATGGACAGGCCTTGGAAGTAGAGTTGTTATCCCTAAGGGAATACACCTACCTTTGCTGTTAACTTACTTATTTGAATTTGAGAAACAATGGGGTAGAGATTTTGTTACATTTCTGAATAAACACTTTTGGGGAGACTTCCTAGAATCAGTTCATTATTTATGTATATAATAGTCAAGACAACGTGAACAGACTAATGGATGCAAGGGCAGGACTAGATAATTAATGTCCTTCAGATAGCCAGGAAGGACATAGAGAACAGTGTGTAATGTGCTAGGGATGAAAGTCTAGTTTACCTCTGTCATTAATAGTAGAACCTGAGCATACAACAGATGCTAAGTGGCACAGCCTACCTAGGCACCAAAGGGCTACAAGCCCATTATGACAGCAGATTTGGGAAAAAGAATGTTGTGCTTTGAGTCCCTACACAAACCTTTGGATTAGACCTGGTCAAACTCTCATCCTCAGAGTTCTGGGACCATCCCCTGAGGCTGCTTGGTCCAGTATTCTGTGTTGTTGATGACGGAGCTCCTCACTGGGAGACGGAGTTCTCATGGGATAGATGCTTTTGTCTGACTGACACAACCAGTGGCAGGCAAGTGCTGGCAATTTAACACAGTGTTGGATTTGCCATAAAAATCCTCACTCTGTTAAAGGAAGTGCTGGCCCTTTGGCATCTTCAGTGCTGATAAAGATCACTTGAGTCCACCTCCTACTTTTAAACTCTAGCAAGATTTTGCTTTGCAAAATTAGAGTTATGTTAGGGGCACCACCATCAGTGACCCAAACACCTTTAATGTGCTTTTATGTCACTTGTGTCCAGTTAAATAGTCATTCCAGGGATGCCCAATTACTTCAAAGATGTCCTCATTTGCTTTGTTATAAAAGTGAATATTTTGTGAAAATACACCAAGTCCTTCCCTGAGACTTAAACAGTTGGTATAAAGAATGTTAAGACAAGCTAGATGACATTGCAACCTATAACCTGTTGCCCCATTCTCAAGTCCATGGCTATGATGTTGGAATAATTTTACTTACATGAAACAAGAATTAGGAGAGCCTATATGATAATTCCCTACTAGAAACTTTGTTATCACATACAAATTCTTCTATGCCCTCTGTTTCCTCCCACAAATTTTATGCACCTCATAGGATAGGTCCTGGACTGTGAACAAGGCCAGTGGTTCAAGCCTACAAGCCATTCCATGAGAGAAAGATAAGGTTTTCTGTTCCTGCTGATTTATAGCCTTGGAAATCCTATTCACGGCCTC
>NW_006423155.1:0-1530 GCF_000296735.1 Chrysochloris asiatica | reverse complement strand
CATAGCGACCCTGTATAGGGTTTCCGAGGGTGTAAATCTTTACGGGAGTAGAAAGCCTCATCTTTCTCCCGCGGAGCGGCTGGTAGTTTCGAACCACTTCCTTTAAATGTACAGAAAAGAAGACTTCCATAGCCAACCCTTACCAGGGTTGGCTTTAAAATTTAAATGTGGACTCCTGCGACGGAGGCCTTCCTTCCTCTCTGGAAAAGGCTAGTTGAAATTATATCTGGCTTAGAAAGGATACGGTATAAATAGCTAGAACAGTAGTTCTCAGTCTTATAAACCTTTCCACCTCATTTTTATAGTATAATATCTTCTTCACTATCCTGAAATTTATGTACACAGAAAAAAAAAAGTTTTAAATTAATTTAATGTCCTAAATGTAATATAAAAAAGAATTAAAAAAAATAAATTATAATAAAAAAGGAGACATTTCAGTATGTAAATGCTTAGACATGTCTTCAGTTAAAGACAAAAATGAAGTGGTCAAGTGCTTGCAACAACTTACAATAAATAAATTAGGATTCAAGAGAAAACACAACTCAATTGAATATTAATACTTCTTTATAATTGACATTTTGATAAAAGGGCTAGAAAAATAATCATAATATATAGATGTAGAACTGGGTAATGGTAGTATAGGTTTCCAAACAAACCTTCTACCAAGAACAACTACAAAATACTAAACCAAAAAATTGTTAAAACTGCTTAAAGTCACCAGAGAAAAATTACAGAGCCAGGAGGCACCAGAAGATAAGTCCAGATTTTGAGACAATCTTTTCCCCTAAAGATAAATGCTGATTCCAGAGGACACAGGGGGATCAAGGTCTAAACAGCACCTTGACAGCCTTACAGAGTTAAAACAACAGGTCCTACCAAGGAGAGGGAGACCTGGTAAACCTCTTTCCTTTGTGTTTGCACCTTAAAGATCTGGATTCTAAGAGTTAGGGTAAATCAGAGTCAATTCTCAAATCATTTCAACTCCGAGAGTGAATTCAGATGATCCTGGAGTGCTAGTCACCTCATGTGCCTAGCAAAAGAAAATATAAATATTTTCTAAATGAAATATTTTCATAATTTTGCAAAATAATATCTAGTATGATAACAACATGAGCAAAACCTATCAGAACAATAAATGGAAAAAGTTATCATGCAACATTAAAAAAATAAACTTAGTAAATTCAAGGAGATAAAAATCAAGTTTCGGATTTTAGGTAGAAAACTAGGGGCTGTAAGAAAGAATAAGGACGAGGAGAAGACGAAGAATTAAGAGAGGCATCTGGAAATTGAGAACTAAATACTAAAGGAAATACTAAGAAACGATCTTCAGGGTGAAAGAAAATGACCCTAGGATTTTTTTTTTTTTTTAAGGTTTTTATTGTGGATTGAGTGAAAGTTTAAGGGCACATCATCAGTTTCACATTCAACAAATCATATACCTTGTTTCATTACATTGATTATAATCTCCTCCATGTACCATCAGTTAACAGTATTTCTCTCTATCTATTTTAGCTTTTTAAAAAACACACA
>NW_006423154.1:0-1530 GCF_000296735.1 Chrysochloris asiatica | reverse complement strand
ATCTTTTATCTAGATCTACACACTTTTGAGATTTTGTTTCCATCTTTCTAACCCTTTCCCCCAAATTCTGAACTCTTTGATTTATATCACATCCAAATGGCAATTTTGACATCAGGAAGAGACTCAATTTGTATTCCTTTATAAATGTTATTGGATTGTCATAAACAAAAATATGTCTAAAGGGGCAAGGGCAAGGTTACAGGGTGGATTAGGGCAGCCCTTGCTGCCCCAGAAGAAGCATTGTTGTAATTTTAAAAAAATGAATACTTTGCTTGTTGCTACTTTCCTGGCCTTTGCCTCACCAATGCAGTTGTCCATTTTTTTAAAACTTCATAATAAGCACTCAGAATTGGACTGTATCTTAACAAAAACATCTATCAAGATTATCCTTTATTTGCAAAGAAACTCACCATAACTTCTGATCTAAACTCTCTACCTTGAATTTAACTGGCCGAGTAGATCCTTTCTTGGTGTGGTCTGTAAAGCACTGGACCACAAGGTCACAATGAGTCACTATGCACAGTTACTAAGAGTCAGTACCAACTCTATGGCACTTAAGCCCTTCAGAAACCATTATTTTGATTGGATTTGTTTCTGAAGGCACCACAAGGAGACTAAGAAAGCTATATTACTGAGAGAATTTGTCTTCAGTCATCTACTGATTTCAGCGATGTGCTTAAATGTGTATTGTTGGAATAAACCAGCAGATTTGCCTAATGCAATTCTTCTTTTAATTTCTTAACTATTGCTTCCTGAGCTTTGATCGTGGATCCAAGCAAAATGAAGTATTTGACAACTTCAAACTTTGCTCCATTTTCCATGATGTTACTTGGTCCATTTTTGAAATCTAGACTGTAGGCTGTTGTCTTTGGCTTTTATCAGCATTCAAGTCTTTCCTTCCCACAATCAAGGTTTTGCCATCTACATATTGTAGGTTGTTAATGAGTCTTCCTTTAATCCGGAAGGCACTTTCTTTTTCATATAACCCAGTTTATTCGGATATTTGCTCAGCATATATACTGAATAAGTATGATGAAAAGATACAATTCTGATGCACTTCTTTCCTGTTTGAAAACCATACAGTATCCCCTCATTCAGTTCTAACAACCACTTCTTGGTCTATGTATAGGTTCTTCATGAGCACAATCAAGTATTCTGGAATCTGTATAGGTTCTTCATGAGCACAATCAAGTATTCTGGAATACCCATTCTTTGCAATGTTATGCACAATTTTTAAGGATCCATACAGTCAATGCCTTTGCCTAGTCAATAAAATAGAAGTACACATCTTTTTTATATTCTTTTCTTTCATCCAAGATCCACTTATAATTAGAAATGATATCCCTAGTTCTGCATATTTCGAATCTGGCTTGAATTTCTGACAGTTCCCTGTCAGGTGTACTGCTGCAACCATTTAAAAAATATCTTGAGCAAAATTTTAATTGCTTATGATTTTAATGACATTATTCAATAATTTACACATTCCTTTGTGTTGCCATTCTTTGGAATGGGCATAAATATGGATTTCTT
>NW_006423153.1:0-1514 GCF_000296735.1 Chrysochloris asiatica | reverse complement strand
GGAAGGCTTTCAGTTTCTCTCCATTGAGAGTAATGTAGGCTGTTGGTTTTGTATATATGCTCTTTATTATGTTGAGGAATTTCCCTTCAATTCCTACTTTGTTGAGTGTTTTTATCAGGAATGGATGCTGGACTTTGTCAAATGCCTTTTCTGCATCAATCGATATGATCATGTGGTTCTTTTAATTTTTTTTTGTTTATGTGGTAAATTACACTGATTGTTTTTCTAAGTTGAACCATCCTTGCATCCCTGGTATGAATCCCACTTGATCATGATGTATTATCTTTTTGATGTATTGCTGGATTCTGTTGGCTAGGATTTTGTGGATAATTTTTGCATCTATGTTCATGAGGGATATTGGTCTATAATATTTTTTCTGAGTGATGTCCTTCCCTGGTTTTCGTATGAGGGTTATGCTTGCTTCATCAAATATATTAGGAAGTTTTCCATCCTCCTCTCTATTCTGGAATATTTAAGTAGAATTGTTAACAACTCTTCCCTGAATGTCTGGTAGAGCTCACCAATGAAGTCTTCTGGACCTGGAAGTTTTTTGGTTGGGAGTTTTTTGATGACCTGATCTATTTCTTCTATAGTTATGAGTCTGTTCAAGTCTTCTACTTCACTCTGTATGAGTCTGGGTAGGTCATGTTTTTCTAAAAATATATCCATCTCTTCTAAGTTTTCAAATTTGTTGGAGTACAACTCTTCATAGTATTCTATTATTATCCTTTTTGATTTCCTTTTGTTCCGTTGTGACATCGCCCATGTGGTTTCTGATGCATGTTATTTGTGTCTTCTCCCTCTGTTCTTTGGTTAGGTTTGCCAGTGGTCTGGCAATTTTATTAATCCTTTCAAAGAACCAGCTTCTTGTACTGTTGATTCTTTATATAGATTTTCTGTTTTGTATCTCATTTATTTCTGCTCTGATCTTTATTTTTTTTTTTCTCTTGGTAACTGAAGGTCCCCTCTGTTGGTCTGTTTCCAGTTGCTGGAGATGCTGTGTTAATGTGTTAATTTTGATTCTTTCATCTTTTTGGACGTGTGCATTTATTACAATAAATTGTCCTCTCAGCACCGCTTTTGACAATCCCAAAGATCTTGGTATGTTGTGTGTTCATTTTCGTTTGTTTCTAGGAACTTTCTGAATTCACATTTAATTTCCTCTATTATCCAATCACTCTTTAAAAGGGCTTTATCCAATTTCCTCATATTAAATTTTATTTCCTTGGTCTTCTTATTGTTGATTTCTAATTTTATGGCATTATGGTCTGAAAAGATGCTTTATAGTATTTTGATGTTTGTAAATTTATGGAGGCTTGCTTTGTGACCTAACACACAGTCAATTCTGGAGAAAGTTCCATGTGCACTGGAAAAGAATGTGCATTGTGCTGTTGTTAGGTAGAATGCTCTGTACACATATATGAGGTCAACTTGGTTGATTGTACTGTTCAGTTCCTCTGTAGCTTTGTCAAGTTTCTTTCTGGTTTTTCTATCCCTTTTCAAAAGTGGTATAT
>NW_006423152.1:0-1477 GCF_000296735.1 Chrysochloris asiatica | reverse complement strand
TTTGAGGACTAAGGTGCACCTAAACGAAGCACACCATGGTATTCTTGATTGTGTCATATATATGTAAAAGATGAATAATAACTAAGAAAGACCATAGAAGAATCTATGCATTTAATTATGGCATTGGCAAAGAACATTGAAACTATCACCGACTGCTAGAAGAATAAACAAATCCGTCTTGGAAGAAATACAGCCATAATGTTTGTTAGAAGCAATGATGGTGAGGATTTGTCTTTTGTATTTGGACTTGTTAAGAGGAACATAATGCTTTGTAAAGTGGAGGGTCAGAGAAAAAGAGAAAGACCTTTAACAAGATGGCAGCATCGATGGACTCAAGTGTAACAACAATTGTGAGGATGGCACAGGACCAGGCAGTGTTTTGTTCGGTTGTGCATTGGATTGCTATGAGTCAGAACTGACTCAATGGCACCTAACAACAACAGCAAGAGATTTTGAAAAGTCAAACATCTTTGTGAGTCTACCCTCTCAAAATGATTACCATTTTCTGAAATTAACTAGGTAGTCATTTAACACCCTACTAACAGGTCTTGGAGGCAGTTTGTGTTTAAGATTGAATGCAATGCAATAGTTTTGAATCCTTCTAGAGCAAACGTCTCGATTTATATCACATGCTCCTATATATAGTGTATGCTGTAATCTGTTGTATGGTTAACATAGCGTAAAATTTACCAACAACTTCATAGTAGAATACTCGAATTCATTCTGAATACCACAACTTTTTATATGCTGATTTGATGAGTTACATTTTTCAACTTCCTTTCTTTCCATTCTATCATTCTAATTAAAGGTTTTCTCTCACCCACCTACATTTATAGTACGTACATGTGTATACTAAATTATATTATAAAGGTTTGTATCAGATGATCTGTAACATTTAAAAATCAACTTATATAAACTTTATCATTTACAAACTATGGATGATCAGAATTCCTTTATCTTTTGTTCATGTATCATTCAGTTTTACATTTAATTATTTATTTTTTGTTCTTTATCCTTGATATTCTCTTTGAAGTCAAAATTCTTGTTTCTGCATTTTTTATTTTTAACCCAGCATATGTTATTGTCAGTTTCTGTTGATTTGATTCAAATATATGGAGACCACATGTGCAGAACAGAATTGTGTGATTCATAATTAAAGATACAGCGATTCGGACCATGCATAGTTTGTAAATCATAGAGTTTATATCAGCTGTTGTTATTTCTAAGTGCCATTGAGTTGATTTTGACTCATGGCAACCCTTTATAGGATTTCCGAGGAGTGCCCGGTGAGCTTCAACCACCAACCTTGAGATTCAAACCTACTTTGCAGTCCAGAGCAATAACCCACTGCACCACACCTTTCTGACTTACGGAGACCACGTGTGCAGAACAGACCTGTTCTATAGGGTTTTCAAAGCTGTGATCTTTTGGGAGCAATTTGCTAATCTTGTCTTCCCTGAAAAATTACTATTACTGT
>NW_006423151.1:0-1531 GCF_000296735.1 Chrysochloris asiatica | reverse complement strand
GTATGAACATGTTGGACTCATCTGCCTTGTAGCTATCCCTCTAAATATACACATGTTGGACTCATTTGCTATGTAGCTAAGTCTCAGTATATGGACATGTTGGACTCATCTGCCATTTTACTAGCTCTCAGTATATGGACTCATCTGCCATGTAGCTAGAATTCTTTTATGGAAATGTTGCACTACTCTGCCATGTAGCTAGCTCTCTGTATATGGACAATTTGGATGTGTCTACCAGGTAGCTAGCTCTCCCTACATGGATATATTTAACTGATCTGCCATGTAGGTAGCTCTTTGTATATGAACATATTGGAGTTTTCTGCCATGTTGTTAGCTCTCAGTATATGGACATGTTGGACTCATCAGCCATTTAACCAATTCTCTGTGTATGAACATGTTGGACTCTTCTGCCTTGCAGCTATTCCTCTATATATACACATCTTGGACTGATCTGCCATGTAGATAACTCTCAGTATATGGATATGTTGGAATCATCTGCCATGTAGCTTGAATTCTGTATATGAACATGTTGGACTATTCTGCCATGTAGCTTGCTCTCTGTATATAGACATTTTGGACTCGTCTGCCATGTAGCTAACACTCTGTAAATGGATATGTTGTACTGATCTGCCATGAAGGTAACTCTCTGTATATGAACATATTGGACTTGTCTGCCCTATAGCTAGCTCTCAGCATATGAACATGTTGGACTCATTAGCCATGTATCCATCTCTCAGTGTATGAACATGTTGGACTCATCAGTCTTGTAGTTAGCCCTCTAAATATACTTATGTTGGACTCATTTGCCATGTAGCTAACTCTCAGTATATAGACATGTTGTATTCATCTGCCTTACAGCTAGATCTCTGTATATGGAAATGTTACCCTACTCTGCCATGTAGCTATCTCTCTGTATATGAACATTTTGGAATCATTTGCCATGTAGCTAGGTCTTTGTGCATTGATATGTTGGATGTGCCATGTACGTAGGTCTCTGTTTATAAACATATTGGATTTGTCTGCCATGTAGCTAGCTCTCATTATATGAACATATTTGTCTCTTCTACCATGTAGCCTGCTCAATCTTTATGATCATGTTGGACTCATCTGTCTTGTATCTAGTCCTCTATATATACACATGTTGAACTCATCTGCCATGTAGCTAGCTCTCACTATATGGCAAAGTTGGACTCATCTCACATGTTGCCAGAACTCTGTATATGGAAAAGTTGCACTAATCTGCCATGTAGCTATCTCTCTGTATATCGACATTTTGTGCTCGACTGTATGTAGCTAGCTATCTGTGCATGGATATGTTGGA
Organism: Chrysochloris asiatica; assembly: GCF_000296735.1. Classification (NCBI taxonomy): domain Eukaryota; kingdom Metazoa; phylum Chordata; class Mammalia; order Afrosoricida; family Chrysochloridae; genus Chrysochloris; species Chrysochloris asiatica. Next base: position 210 of record NW_006423151.1, on the reverse strand, counting down.
CTGATCTGTCATGTAGGTAGGTCTCTGTATATGAACATATTGGACTTGTCTGCCATGGAGGTAACTCTCTTATACGGACTTATTGGACTCATCAGCCATGTAGCCAGCTCTCTGTGTATGAACATGTTGGACTCATCTGCCTTGTAGCTATCCCTCTAAATATACACATGTTGGACTCATTTGCTATGTAGCTAAGTCTCAGTATATGGA
>NW_006423150.1:0-1528 GCF_000296735.1 Chrysochloris asiatica | reverse complement strand
TTTTTGTCAATGACTTCCTAGGTTCTCTCTAAAAAGCAAAATTGGAAAAAGGTATCCTGAACTTGACTCTGTCATTTACTTCTAAGTTATGTAAATTTGGGACAGTATCTTAAATTATCTGGGCTTCTATTCTTTTATCCACAAAATGGTAATAGTTATACAAAACATGCAACATCTTCATAAGAACTGAATAAGGTCTTAAGACAATTGCTTTGCAACTTATAGAGAACTGCACAAATATAAACTTTAAATTATTATTATTATATTATTATATGAACAACTCAATGGCACTTAACAACAAGTTAGAAATTCTTAAGCTAGGGATAGGGTCTATATCCATCCTCAAGTTCAGAAATAAATTACATGGGGTATATTTTTGCAAATGTTCTTTTTCTGAAGAATGGGTCCATAGCTCTGGGTTTAAAGAAGTTCATAAGAAAGCGAGAGAAACCGTCTGCAACTTTTTAAAGCACACGTTTCAGAAAAAAAAAAGGAAAAGTGGATAAAGAGAATTAATTTGATCACTTTACGAGGGAGTCCATGGATGAAACTGGTTCAATTTATTATTATAAATAATAACACTGGTTCAGTCCCACTTTCTGTCTAAATTTCTTTTTCTGTGTCTCTTTATGTGATGAGCTCACATTGTACATTGTTAGAGACATGTTTTCTCCACACAATGAGAAGATCTCACAGCACCAGACTGACTGACTACATACAATTCATTGTCCAAAAGGTTAAGGGAGTAAATCTCTATCTCAATTTTAAAAATTGTTTGGAAAGACTGTAATTGTTCTGGGTATATGCCCACACTTTCCTTGAACCAATCATTGGCTTCAGGGGGCATGTGATATGATTAGCCTAGGCTGGGCTCTATGCCTTCTCTTCCACTAGGGCACATGGAAATGAGGGGAAGATCCACCCCCCCACACACACACACACACACAAAAAAGATTATTGTAGCTGTTAAGTGTATTTTACTCAGTTCTCACTCATAGCAATCCTGTAATTGGGTTTCCAAGGAGCAGCGGGTGAGTTTGAACTGCTGATCCTGTGGTTAGCAATCCAGTGCTTATTCTACCATGCTACACCAGGACTCCAAAGACAAGATATTGGGGAGCAAATCAAAGGATGTCTACTGCACCAATTGTTTTTAGATTCTCAAAGTAGTTAATAATTACAACGAAAAATGATAGCTAATTAAATAAAATCGTCAAAAACTGTACCCTATTAGAGGCTCATAGAGTCAAGGAAACGAAGTAGAAAAAGGCATGGACAACATGATACCAATACTCATTTGCAAAGTGGGAAAACAGGCTTGTTGTTGTTGTTAGGTGCCATCGAACTGATACAAATTCATAGCGACCTTGTGCACAGCAGAATGAAACACTGCCCGATCCTGGGCCAACCTCACTACTGTTGCCACTCTTGAGTCCATCGATGCATCACTTGGTCAATCCATCTTGTTGGGGGTCTTCCTCTTTTTCTCTGACCCTCCACCTTACCAAACATGATATCCTTCTCCAGC
>NW_006423149.1:0-1532 GCF_000296735.1 Chrysochloris asiatica | reverse complement strand
TGTGTGTGTGTGTGTGTGTGTGTGTGTGTGTATTGGGGTGGAAGTGATGGTCGTGAACATATAAAGAAGACATTAGTTCAAAGGTAATTTCAATAAATCATCTTTAGTTTCTGCTTAAGGAAACATTATATTTTTTATCATATGCTGTTCACACTGGTTTCTTAGGGTACTAGAGACTGTGGCAGTGGAGAAGTGGATCCAAAGAGGGGTGACAGGGATCAAATTCCTCAGACAAAACCTGGACACTGACTCTCCGCCATGTGATTGATGTTTTTTCTTTATGTCTAGGAGGTTGACAGTGGAAAGCTACAATGATAATGCCTTTCATTGACGGTATTAAAGGCAGGTTTCCTCTCTAATAAAATCATTAGGGAATATCAAGCATATCAGAAATACTCATGACACAGATGTTATAACTTTGCTTGCTGGACAGGAAGAGAACTTCTCTACTAGTGAAGATAAAAGACTATATAGCCTTCACTATGCTCTGGTAGCGTGGTGGTTACGAATCGGGCTGCGAACCTTAAGGTCAGCGGTTCGAAACTACCAGCCGCTCCGCGGGAGAAAGATGAGGCTTTCTACTCCCGTAAAGAATTACACCCTCGGAAACCCTGTACAGGGTCGCTATGGGTCGGAACCGACTCGATGGCACTTAACAACAACAACAAAATGCACCAAGGACTTGAAATGCTATTTCACCAAAGAGGACATTCAAATGGCCACCAAATACATAAAAAGATGCTCAGCATCATAACCATCAGAGGTATACAAACCAAAACCATAGCAATCTCCTATTTCACTCCCATGGTTAAAGGAGCCTGTAGCATAGTGAATTATGAGCTGGATTGCTAATCACAAACTCAGCAGTTCAAATCTAGCAGTCACTCTGTGTGTGTGTGTGTGTGTTTGGGGGGGGGGATGAGGCTTTCTGCTCCCATAAGGATTTATAGCCTCGAAAACCCTGTCAGAACTAACTCAATGGCACAAAATCACCACCATCAACAGGATGATTAAGATAAAGAAAAAAAGAATAAAAGAAAAGAAAATAGCATGCTGGCTAATTGCTGTTAGGCATGCAAGATTATATAACTGTGTAGAAAACAGTATAGTCATTCCTCAAAAAAACTAAAAATAGAATTACTATATGACCCAGCAATTCCACTCCTAGGTATATATTCAAAAAGAGACTTGTATGCAAAAGTTTGTTTCACTATTTGCAGTAACCAAAAGGTAAGGACAACTTATATGCTAATCAACAAATTATTGACAAAATATGATACATACCTGCAATGGAATACTTACTACTCAGCCAGTAGGAGAAATGATGATCCACTACATTATGGGTGGAGCTTGAAGACATTGTGCTGTGTGAAATAAGCCAGTCACAAAAGGACATTGTTGTTGCTGTTGTCAGGTGCCATCGATTCGGAATCGACCCATAGCGACCCCATGCACAGCAGAACGAAACAATGTCCAATCCTGGGCCAACCTCACTACCGCTGCCACACTTGACGCCATCAATGATGCCACCT
>NW_006423148.1:0-1487 GCF_000296735.1 Chrysochloris asiatica | reverse complement strand
ATCCTCACCACTGGACCAATAAACAACATTCTTATCAAAGGAGAAAAGATTGAATTTGTCAAGGACTTCATTCTTCTTGGAGCAACTATCAACACTTATGGAAGCAGCAGTCAAAAAAGCAAACAACGTATTGCATTAGGCAAAACATGCTGCACAGACCTTTTTAAAGTATTGAAGAGCAAAAATGTTACCTTGAGGACTAAGGTGCACCTGATCCAAGTCATGGTATTTTCAATAACCTCATATGCATGCGAAAGCTGTACAGTGAATAAGGAAGACTGTAGAAGAATTGATGCTTTTGAATTATGGTGTTGGAGGAGTATATTAAACATGCCATGTGCTGCCAAAAGAACAAATAGATTGAGAACAAACAAGATGATGGATCGGGTGGAAGTGCAGTAAGGAGCTCTGTCAGCAATAACACAGAATACAGGACAAAGCAGGCTCAGGGGGTGGTGCCAGAACTCTGAACCACATATAAAGGAATATTTAAAAGGTTGGAAGGCTTACAGCTAGAGGAATTTGTAGCAGAAGCAAGAAATCCATTGCTTTCTAATTCAAGATGCTCAGCTGCTCCAGGAGCTACCATCTTGGGTGAGACCAAGTAGGGAAGGATCAGAGCAGCCACGGACTGCCTGACAAAACCACGGAGATAAAGTTGTGGAAATTCTTTTATTTTGGTATCTGTTCATTGGTCCCTTGCTGTCTGCACACCTCCATTTTGGTGACTATAGGGGTGCCTGAACTAGTGGACACCTTGGCCCCACCCTCGGAGGGTTCTACTATGCACAAAGATCTCCTCGAAATTTAAAGAGTCAGTTCCCACTTAAAACCAAATGGCCATAGCAGCCCTGAACTGTTTATAACTAGAAAAAAATGCCTGAACTGGGATAGTGGAGTGGGACAGGCAGACAAAAAAGGAAACAGGTGGAAAATTAAATCCTGTTATATCAAAACAACCAAAAGTGGCATCTTGAAATTTCTCAAATAGAGTAAAAAGGGAAGCCCATTTCCTGATCACATCTACCTGGAGGCAATCAGAAAGCATAAAATATACCAAAATAAGCACCCATCTAAGTATTAAGGCCACAGATAACCCCTGAAGATGCCCAAAAAACAGAATCAGATGACCATATCTGCACATGTCCAGAAACGAGATAAAGTGACTGAGGCAAATGAGCTGGATGTAGACCTACTCTCCATGCTGTAAGATAGGCAGGCTTTAGAAATGCCTGAGAAGGAATTCAGAAAAGTAATTATAAAATGTATCAAAACACTATATAATGGAGTTGAGAAAATAAGGAAGAAGTCAGGAAAGCACTACAGGAACAATCAAATAAGATAGATACAGCATTGGAAACAATTCAAGACCTACAGATGGAGGTCCAAATGATTAATAATAGAATATTAAAAATAGACAATACACTGAAAGGGCAAAGGAGTAGAATTGAAGAGATAGAAACCAAAACTAGTGAGCTAGAAGATAA
>NW_006423147.1:0-1492 GCF_000296735.1 Chrysochloris asiatica | reverse complement strand
AATGGAATAGAATTGAGAATGCGGAAATTAACCCATCTACATACAACCAACTGATTTTTGACAAAATACCTAAATGTATCGCAGGGGGAGGAAAGCGATGTGCAAGAGATTGAAACATGACCTTCACCTCACGCCTTATACAAAAACCAACTCAACATGGATTAAAGACCTAAATGTGAATCCCAGAAATATGAAGGTGATCAATGAAAAAATAGGGACAAATGTGAGGGCACTAATTCAGGAAATACACAGACTATCAAACATTTTGAAAGCTACACAAACAAAAGTAGACAAAATAGAAGAGTTGTACATACTAAAAATTAAAAACTTATGTGCATCAAAAGAGTTCACCAGAAGAGTAAAAAGGGAACCCACAGAATGGGAAAAAATCTTTTGCAATCACACATCGGACAAGGGACTCATTTCTAAAATATATAGGAAACTACAACACCTCTACAAGAAAAAGACTAATAACCCCATTTTAAAATGGTCATAGGACATGAACAGACACTTCACCAAGGATCAGATCCAGGCAGCCAGCAAATATGAAAAAATGTTCATGATCACTAGCCATTACAGAGATGCAAATCAAAAAACAATGAGATATCATCTCACACCAGCAATAACAGCAAAGATCAAAAACGTAGAGGACAATAAATGCTGGCAGGGATGTGGAGAGACTGGGACACTCCTGAATTGCTGGTGGGATTGCAAAATGTTCCAACCTCTCTCAAAAGCAATATGGCGCTTCCTCAGAAGGTTGGAAATAGAAACACCTTATGATCCAGCAATTCCTCTACTTGGTATTTACCCACAAGAAATACGTGCCATAATACAAGTAGATATATGCACACCAATGTTCATAGCAGCACTATTTACAATAGCAAAAAGATACAGTCAAAGTGTCCATCAACTGAAGAATGGATAAACAAACTTTGGTACATACACACAATGGAATATTATGCTACCTTGAAGAATAACAAGGAAACTGTAAGCCACTGCATAATATGGATGAACCTTGAGAACATTATGTTGAATGCAATTAGTCAATCACAAAAGAAATACTATAGGACCACAACTGTAAAAACTAAGAAAAAGAATCCATACTAAGAGGTGTGGATTCTTTGCTGGTTACTGGGATATGGGGAATGGGATGAGGGGAGGCAGGGGAAGGTGGTGCACAGGGCAGGGAATAGACAAAGGATAGTTTGGGTGCTAGGGAAGGGGGCAATAAGCAAGAAGGGGGAAGGTAATGGAAGAACAAAGAGGATGGGAGATTAGGCAGGTTTGCATGGTCTAAGTGGGACAGAGGTAAATAATGATATATGCACACCCTTGGAAAAACAGGGCTCTGGGATACAGGGATTGAGACATGGTTGGAATGGGGAAAAGGGGGAAAATAATGTTAAGATGCTTGGCTGTCTTTTGAATCTTGGTATCCCTTGCATACCATTATAAAATAGACACTGGAGGGGGAGAGAAAGGAATAGCC
>NW_006423146.1:0-1489 GCF_000296735.1 Chrysochloris asiatica | reverse complement strand
CTACATGGCAGACAAGTCCAATATGTTCATATCCACAGAGCTACCTACTTGGAAGATCAGTCTAACAAATCCATGTTCAGAGAGGTAGCTACATGGCAGACGAGTCCAAAATGTCCATATACAGAGAGCTTGCCACATGGCTGGGTAGTGCAATATTTCCATATACAGAGTAATAGCTACAAGGCAGATGAGTCAAACTTGTCTATATACAGAGAGCTAGATACATGGCAGAGTAGTGCAACATTTCCATATAGAGTTCTAGCTACATGGTAGATGCGTCCAATGTGTCCATATACTGAGAGCTAGCTACATGGCAGAGTAGTCCAACATGGTCATATTCAGGGTACTAGCTACATTGCAGATGTGTCCAACATGTCCATATACTGATAGCCACCAACATGGCAGACAAGTCCAATATGTTAATACACAGAGAGCTACCTACTTGTCAGATCAGTTGAACATATCCATGTACACAGAGAGAGCTACATGGCAGACATGTCCATTATATTCATGTACAGATAGCTACTTACCTGATAGATTGGGCCAACATATCCATGTACAGAGAGCTAGCTACATGGCAGAAGAGTCAAAATAGTCCATATACAGAGAGCTAGTTACATGCCAAGTAGGGCAATATTTTCATATTCAGAGTTCTAGGTACAAGGCAGATGAGTGCATCTTGTCTATATAAAGAGAGCTAGCTACATGGAAGGGTAGTGCAACATTTTCATATACAGAGATCTAGTAGAAAGGCAGATGAGTCCAACTTGTCTATATCCATTGAGCTAGGTACATGGCATAGTAGTGCAACATTTCCATATACAGAGTACTAGGTACATGGCAGATGAGTCAAACATATCCATATATTGAGAGCTAGCTACATAGCAGACAAGACCAATGTGTTCATATACAGAGAACTGCCTTCATGGAAAATCAGTCCAACATATCCATGAACAGAGAGCTAGCTACATGACAGATGAGTCCAAAATGTCCATAAACAGAGAGCTTGCTACATGTCAGAGTAGTGCAAAATTTCCATATACAGATTTCTAGCTATATGGAAGATGTGTTCAACATGTTCTTATAAAGAAACCTAACTACAAGGCAGATCAGACCAACATATCCATGTACAGGGAGCTAGCTACATGGCAGACGAGTCCAAAATATCCATATACAGAGGGCTAGCTACATGGCAGGGTAGTGCAATATTTCCATAGACAGAGTTTTAGCTACAAAGCAGATGTGTCCAAAGTGTCCATACACTGAGAGCTACCTACATGGCAGATGAGTCCAAAATATCCATTAACAGAGAGCTAGTTACATGACAGATGAGTCCAAAATGTCCTTATACAGAGAGCTAGCTACATGGCAGGGTAGTGCAATATTTCCATAATCAGAGTTCTATCAACTTGACAGATGTGTTCTACGTGTCCATATACTGAGAGCTACCTACATGGCTTATCAGTCCAAAATATCCATGCACAGAGAA
>NW_006423145.1:0-1533 GCF_000296735.1 Chrysochloris asiatica | reverse complement strand
TATAGCTCTTTCTAAGACTTCTAGCACAGTATTGTACAGGAGTGGTGACAAAGGGCATCCTTGTCTGGTTCCTGTTCACAGAGGGAAGGCTTTCAGTTTCTCTCCATTGAGAGTAATATAGGCTGTTGGTTTTGTATATATGCTTTTAATTATGTTGAGGAATTTCCTTTCAATTCCTACTTTGTTGAGTGGAAATTTTTTCTTTGGATTTTTTTTATCCTTTTTTCTGCTTGCTCCATCTCTTCAATTCTACTCCTTTTCCCTTTCAGTGTATTGTCTATTTCTGATACTCTATTATTAATCAGTTGGACCTCTTTCTAGAGCTTTTAATTGTTTCCAAAGCTGTATCTATCTTATTTGACTGTTCCTGTAGCGCTTTCCTGACTTTATCCTTATTTTTCTCAACTCCATTGTAAAGTGTTTTGAAACAGTTTATAATTATACTTCTGAATTCCTCCTCAGGAGTTTCCATGGCCTTCCTTCCTTCTAGAATGTAGTCCAGCTCTACTTCTAGGTCATTTGTCTCAGACACTTTTTCTTGTTTCTGGATATATGCTGATATGGTCATCTGTTTTTACTTCTTGGACATGTTTAGTGTTTAGCTGTGGCCTTAATACTTAATTAAATATTTTGGTATTTTTTTATGCTTTCTGATTGCCTAGATGTGAGCAGGTATAGGCTTCCCTTTTTACTCTTCTTATTGCTTAACTCAGAGTAACTTTCGCAGGTGTTGTCTGCTTCCCTGGTGTATGGCAGTTGGTATTGGTTCTTGCCTGGATTGTGAGGTTTTATAGGATGTGTTTGTAGCTTGACTATATGGCAGCAATTGCTGTCTCTTCTTGGGTAATGTAGAGAGAGAAAGAGCCCCCTAATGGTAAAAGGGGGAACTAAAAGAAAAAAAAAACAAACAAACACAAAAACAAAACAGCCACAGCAAAATAAAAACCAGGAAAAAACACACAGATTTGATAGTAGTCTATAATCACATAAAAGGGAGAGGAGAGAAAGAAGGGGCCTAATATGGTGGTGGTTATGTGCTGTGGAGTCAGTTCCGACTCAGGTGCTGTGGAGTCAGTTCCGACTCATAACGACACTGTATAGGGTTTCCGAAGCTGTAAATGTTTACAGGAGCAGAAAGCCTCATCTTTCTCACATGGAACAGCTGGTAGTTTTGAACAGCTAACCTTGAGGTTTACAGCCCAATTCATAACCACTATGGTACCAGAGAGTTTGCCTTTAATATCCTACTTCAGCTTTTTGCCTTCAAGGCTGCCTAATAAATTTCAAGTTGCCACTGTTGGTTGTAATGGTGTACCTCAGGATTTAATTTTCAGCCTGTTTTGTTTTTAAACTTTCTCCCTCTCCACATCCCCTGTTCTGGCCTTTTCCCTATTAATAAACAGTTCAGGGCCAGCTATGGATGTTTTGCACTGCGGGTTTTAAGCAGTGACTCTCTCTTTAAATGCTGAGAGGATCTGTGCTCATGCACGTCAGAAGGACCCTCCAGTGGTGGGGGTTGGAGATGTCCACTTG
>NW_006423144.1:0-1506 GCF_000296735.1 Chrysochloris asiatica | reverse complement strand
TTTGTAGGGTATACCCTTTGGTTGGTTGGTGATGCATGGAGGGGATTGGTTGGAACCATGGCAATGAAACGATATACAACGGAATGAATGTAAAACTAAAGTTCTCTCATGTAAACTATCATATAATTCTCAATACAAAAAATTACACAGATTGAAGCAATCTTCATGACATACACAAATAAAAATAGTTACTTCAAAAAAAAAAATTAGATATCATCTCAAACCATCAATAACAGCAAAGTTCAAAAAGCAGAGGACAATAAATGCTTGTGAGTATGTGGAGAGACTGGAGCCCTCCTACATTGCTGGTGGGAATGCAAAATGGTCCAGCCACTCTGGAAAATAGTATGGAACTTCCTCAGAAAATTGGAAATCGAAATATTTTATGATCCAGCAATTTCTCTATTTGGTATATATCCACAAGAAATATGATCCATAACATGAGTAGATATATGCACACCAACATTCATAGCAATACTATTCACAATAGTAAAAAGATGGAAACAACCTAAGTGCCCATCAATGGAAGAATGGATAAACAAACTTTGGTACGTACACTCAATAGAATATTATGCTACCTTGAAGAATAACAAGGAAGTTGAAAACCACCACATAACATGGATGAAGCTTGAGGACATTATGCAGAGTGAATTAGTCAGCCATAAAAGGACAAACATTGCATAACACCATTATTGTAAAAGCTTAAGACAAGTTGTTGTTGTTGTTAGGTTCCATTGAGTTGGTACCTACTAATAGCAACCCTATGCACAGCAGAACGAAACACTGCCTGATCCGGGGCCAACCTCACTACTGTTGCCACGCTTGAGTCCATCGATGCTGTCACTTGACCAATCCATCCTGTTGGTGGTCTTCCCTCTTTTTCTGTGACCCTCCACCTTACTAATCATGATATCCTTCTCCAGCAACTGGTCCCTGCTGACGATATGTGCGAAGTATGAGAGACAAAGTTTGGCTATCCTGGCCTCCAAGGAACACTTCTTCCATAACGGATCTATTGGTTCTTTTGGCAGCTCATGGCATTTTCAATATTCTCCTCCAACACCATAACTCAAAAGCATCAATTCTTCTAAGGTCTTCCTTATTCACTGTCCAGCTTTCACATGCATATAAGGCTATTGAAAATACCATGGCTTGGGTCAGGCACACCTTAGTTCTCAAGCTGACATCTTTGTTATTCAACACTTTAAAAAGGTCTTGTGTAGCAGATTTGCCTAATGCAATACGTCGTTTGATTTCTTGACTGCTGCTTCCTTGAGTGTTGATCCAAGAAGAATGAAATCCTTGACAACTTCAATCTCTTCTCCGTTTATGTGAGTGTTGTTTATTGGTCCAGTGGATTTTTGCTTTCTTTACATTGAGATGTAATCCATACTGAAGGCTGTGCTCTTTGATCTTCATCAGTAAATGTTTTAAGTCTTCTTCAATATCAGCAATCAAGGTTGTATCATCTGCATATTGCAGGTTATTAATGAGTCTTCCTCCAAT
>NW_006423143.1:0-1533 GCF_000296735.1 Chrysochloris asiatica | reverse complement strand
TTGCTGTTATTAAGTACCATTGAGTCAGTTCCAATTCATAGCAACCTTGTACACTGTTTACTAGGAATGACTGGTGGGTTTGAACCATCAACCTTGTGGTTACCAGTCCAGTGTTTGTCCTACAGTGCCACACCAGGATTCCAATTAATACATTGATAAAATAGCCAAAGTATTTTTTTGTTTTTGTTTTTTCCATACATGCCAAAAATAATGTGAACTGTTCTCTCAACTCCCCTTCCAATGCTCATGTGGCACTATTGAATAAAGAACTGGACATCAAGGTCAGCTTGAACCACAAGGTTGACAGTTCTAACTCACCAGCCGCTCCTTGGAAATCCTATATGGGGTTGCTATGAGTCGGAACGGACTAGATGGCACATAACAAAAACAACAACAACAATGCTGACTAGATCAGTTATGAACCATCACAATAACCATTTAGGATCCCCCTCGGCTAACCTCTCAGAACTTGAGCATTAGAAGTACAAAGATAGCTAACAAGATTGGGTTAACTCCAGATATGTCGGCCATGCTTACTCCTAGCTATAGCTTTAACGATGTATGTCTGTTTCACCCCATGAATGCTCTTTAGATGGGAGGGATCTTTCAATGCTGCAGAGCAGCAAATCAGTGCAAATTCTTAATTCTCAGGCGTAAGCTCAAGTCAGCAATATGTCTTTCTGCTTTTTTATACATCTATATCTTAATCATAAAATTCAAGAGGGGTTTAGTTAGAAAGGAGCTTGCGAATCAAGATAACTATCTTTCATCAGACAAAAAATCAGTTTGTTACTCAACACAGGATGCTTCTAAAACAAAGAGGAAGATGGTAAAGGGGGAACAATTTAATAAAGATGCCATTTGGGGAGTCATCTGTGGTGCTGCAGGATCCTTCACTGGACCCCAAAGTCGATTTGAACCCCAAGGACAGAGATTAAAACTCACTAGCCTCTCCTAGGAAACCCTTTACAGGGTAGTTATGAGTCAGAATCAACACAATGGCATGTAACGACAACAACACTGTAGCTCTGGAATCCTGATGTAGTGCTGTAGGATAAGCACAGGACTTTTAACCACAAGGTCACTGGTTCAAACCCATCAGCTGATACTCAGAAACCTTATCAGGGGTTGCAATGAGTCAGAATCAACTCAGTGGCACTTAAAAACAACAGGTTTTACTCTTAGCTTCAGTTGAATCTCCGTGAGACAAGTGGTCATGAAAATATGGCATAAATTCCCCAGGCTCCCAAACGAAGAGAATTGTTTCCTTGAAACATCTGTAGGTGTTCTTAATCATTAGTGCCATCTTCGTAGAGCAGGCTGGCGATGATGTGTATAGCTCAGTAAACCAAGGTCACGTCAGCCTGGTACATAAGGGCAAGTCCCCAGGCTGTGGTTGCCAGCACAAGACCCAGAATAGTCACCACATGCAAACTCTGGCCAGAAGGTGGTGGTTGTTAAGTGCTGTTGAGTCAGTTCCAATCCATAGCAACCTTGTATAGTGTTTCCAAGGAGCAACTGGTGAGCTTGAAC
>NW_006423142.1:0-1533 GCF_000296735.1 Chrysochloris asiatica | reverse complement strand
AAAAATGTATATATATATATATATAATAAAATTTAAAAAGGTGCTAGTAATAAAGGTAAAGTAAGATAAAATGGGGGAAAAATGTTAATAACAAGGAAAAAAATTCTGACTCCTAATATGTGTATGTTTTTAGAGTCCTCTCTTTCAGTCACTTCTGCTCTCCTCTCCTTGCTGTTAGGTGTTCTCTAGTCAATTCCGACCTGTAGCAACCCTTTATAGGGTCTCTGAGGAGCAGCTGGCGGGCACGAATCGATGGGCCTACAGCTCAAAACGCCCTGTAGTGTGTCACCTCAGCCCTCAGTGCTGTGCCAGACTCCTCTCAAACCAGTGAAAACAAGTAGGCAGACCACATATGATGGGTACCCACGTCCCCCACGCAGGGCCTCTGAAGAGTGGCTCGTGAGCTTGAGCTACCCACCCCGCAGACCAAAAGGGCCTGGAGTAGCACGCCAGTCCACCGTGCTACAATGGAGCTGCTCTCAAATCCGTGAGTGCAAGCCGTCTGAGTAGAACACAAAGTCGTGTCTCCTGTATAAGGTTTCCTAGGAGTTCTGGTAGCGTAGTGGTTACGAATCAGGCTGCGAACCTTAAGGTCAGTGGTTCAAAAATACCAGCTGCTCCGCGGGAGAAAGATGAGGCTTTCTACTCCCGTAAAGATTTACACCCTCAGAAACCCTGTACAGGGTCGCTATGGGTCGGAACCGACTCAACAGCACTTAACAACAACAACAACAACTTAAGACACGTCACCAGGAGAGACTAGTCTCTGGAAAAGGGCATCATGATTGGTGAAGTAGAGGGTCAGTGAACACAAAGGTAATCTGTCATGAGATTGTCCCAACATGGACTCCAACATACTAACCATCATGAAGATGGTGTAAGATGGGCAACCTTGTCTCTCTGTATACATGGAGTGGGCAACAACAGCAATACAAAACCATGGGGATCCAGAACTGTCTTGGGTGTGCTGGGAAAGGAGATGGGGAGGCATGGAGAAGGCACGCTTTGGCTACAGCCAGACCGACTTTGAATTCGGATCTAAAAAAGGTCTTCATTATCCTAGGGTGTCAGCATTCTTTCCTGAAACTCCAGACAATAAAACCTGCCTCAGAGGAGTTGCATTCAATGTTCAGCACAGTGCCACCAAAACAATAACCATTCGTTAAACTGTAGCCCTCAAAAGGAGTGCTGAGGCTTGTGGGAAAGAGTGGGCACCACATTTTGGTGAGTTCTTGCAGAACTTGGGAGTCATGCGCAACGTGCACTCCACAACTCTAGGGGTCGCGCTTCACAATGTGCACATGGGTTTATCAGCTTGCTGGCTGATGGCATTAGTGTCTGCTAAACAACAACAAAAAAGCAAACTCTTCAGGACTGATTGTGAAGGTTGGAAATATAAAGGTAGATGTTTTAAAGCAAGGAAGGGAGGGAATAACTTTCCAGTCTAGGAGCAGAGGTCCCTAGGATCATCAACAGAGAAGAGCCCAGAGTGGGACCCTATCCAGAGAAGCAGTGATGCCTGAGATGGAGGCA
>NW_006423141.1:0-1473 GCF_000296735.1 Chrysochloris asiatica | reverse complement strand
TGTTAGTCTTCATTTCAATGAATCCAGAAAGGGCGTTAATGCTTCACTTTGACTTCTTCAAGTCTTGATTACTATTTCAAATTTTTTTTTATTGATACTTTTTGTTTTCTGGAATGTCCATTTGACTTGCACTGGAGTTTTTCAATCTCCCTTCTGCCTTTGAGCAGATTCATTTTCTCTCCATCAATCGTTATCTCGTTTTACATAAATTTCACTTTAGTTTCTTCACAAGCACTAATTGTCTCTTCAGCCCTGCGCAGTTAGAATATATACTGATCATTGACAGGTGGATCTGTGCATATAGACATTTATTTATTTATTTATTTTAGTATTTCCATGAGGTTCTCTCAGCATTTATCTTCACATCTTCACATCTGTTCATTTGTATGCCTTTAAGGGTTATAAATACACTCAAAGGTATTTTCAGCTTACTATATTATATTTGTTTAAGAAAGATGAGGCTTTCTGCTCCCGTAAAGATTTACAGCCTCAGAAACTCCGTACAGGGTCTCTATGAGTCGGAACCGACTCCACAGCACATAACAACAACAATAATCTCTTGAGAGTTTTCAGTTTCTTATTTTAGCTTTCCTTGTCTACTTTGCCAACACATTTTGAGTGGATGAATTTTCTTTCTCTCTTTTTCTCTCCCTGCCTGGCTTCAACCCACCTTTTTGGTTTCCTTGCAGAGTCTAAGTCAGCCAAGCCAGAAACAGCTGCTATATTGCAGCACAGAGCTCCCATTCAGAAATGGTATTTAAAATTTTAAAGATCCCTTCAATGATCCAGAAGTCAGCTGCACTCGGACTGGCTTGGGGTATTTCTGCTTTCTCCTTACTGCTATTCTCAGACAATTAGTTTTATATTAGTCATAACTGTGGAGAATGTCAAGTCCTCATCTGTTTTTTTCAGCTCCTACCCCAGATCTTATTTTAATCAGGAATTCTGGCCTCAGTCCCATGCACTTTTATTAACTATTGTTCTAGAGAAACTAGAACTCACATGAATAAAAATTGAAAAAACCTACAAACCAATCATCAGAACTAAAGCCTTGTGTACTCCTGCTCTGAAAGGTTGTAAATGGCCTTGTATTTACTCTGCACTAGTTGAACTGCAAGGTCAGTGGTTCAAGCTCAACTATACAGAGTCGCTATGGGTCGGAACTGACTCGATGGCACTTCACAGCAACAACATTTCATCTTTCATCTTGGTTCTTTGTAATTATTTGTTTTTACTTGTTGTTGTTGTTGTTGTTAGGTGCCATAGAGTCGGTACCAACTCATAGCAACATTATGCCCAGCAGAACGAAACACTGTCAGATCCTGGACCAACCTCACTATTGTTGCCGTGCTTAAGTCCATCGATGCTGCCACCTGGCCAATCCATCTCACTTGGATCTTCCTCTTTTTCTCTGACCCTCCATCTTACCAAACATGATATCCTTCTCCAGCGACTGTTCCCTCCTGACAATAT
>NW_006423140.1:0-1533 GCF_000296735.1 Chrysochloris asiatica | reverse complement strand
CAGCCAACTGGACCTCATAGATGTGTACAGAGCATTCAACCCAACAACAGCACAAAACACATTCTTTTCCAGTGCACATGGAACATTCTCCAGAAAGATCATGTGTTAGGCCAAGAAAAAAACCTCCATAAGTTTACAAATATAAAGATACTACAAAACATCTTCTCAGACCACAATATTATCAAATTAGAAATCAACAAGATGATGACAAAGGAAATAAAGTCAAATACACGGAAACTGAATAACACCCTGCTGAAAAGCGACTGGGTAGTAGAAGAAATAAAATGTGAACTCACAAAGTTCCTAGAAACAAACAAGAATGAAATCATAACATACCAAAATTATTGGGACACAGTGAAAGCAGTGCTGAGAGCACAATTTATTGCAATAAATGCGCACATCCAAAAAGAAGAAAGAAGCAAAATTAATATATTAACACAGCATCTACAAAAATTGAAACAGACCAACACAGGGACCTTACCGCCACCAAAAGAAAAGAAATAATAAAGATTAGAGCAGAAATAAATGAGATAGAAAACAAACAAACAAACAAACAAAAAACTATAGAAAGAATCAGCAGGACAAGAAGCTGGTCCTTTGAAAGGATTAGCAAAACTGACAGACCACTGGCAAACCTAACAAAAGAAAAGAGGGAGAAAGCATAAATAACATGCTTTAGAAACCACACAGGCAAGGTCACAAGGGAACCAAAGGAAATCAAAAGGATAATGACAGAATATTATGAAGAGATGTACTCCAACAAATTTGAAAACTGAGAAGAGATGGATATCTTTTTAGATAAACACAACCTATCCAGACTTACACACAGTGAAATAGAAAACCTGAACAGACCCTTAACAAAAGAAGAAACTGATCAGGTCATGAAAAATCTCCCAACCAAAAGAAGTCGAGGCCCAGATGGCTTCACTGGAGAGTTCTACCAAACATTCAGGGAAGAGCTGCCACCAATCCTACTCAAATTATTCCAGAATATATAGGCGGATGGAAAACTTCCTAATAAATTATATGAAGCAAGCATAAACCTCATACTAAACCAGGGAAGGATGTCACTAAGAAAGAAAACTATAGACCAATATCCCTTATGAACATAGATGTAAAAATTTTCAACAAAATCCTAGCCAACAGAATCCAACAGCATATCATGATCAAGTGGGATTCATATCAGGGATGCAAGAATGGTTGAACATTAGAAAAATGATCAACATAATCCACCATATAAATAAGAAAAAAAGAAAAGAACCACATCATCATATCGATTGATGCAGAAACGGCATTTGACAAAACCCAACATTCATTCCTGACAAAAATACTCAACAAATTAGGAATTGAAGGGAAATTCCTAAACATAATTAACACCATATATACAAAACCAATTGCCTACCAGCCACTCTGTGGGAGGAAGATGAGAATTTCTACTCCTGTAAAGATTTACACCCTCAGAAACCCTGTACAGGGTCGCTATGGGTCAGAACCGACTCGATGGCACTTAACAACAATATACAAAACCAATTG
>NW_006423139.1:0-1533 GCF_000296735.1 Chrysochloris asiatica | reverse complement strand
AGCCTCAGAAACCCTGTACAGGGTCGCTATGAGTCGGAACCGACTCCACGGCACATAACAACAACAACAAAAGCCCCTGGTATGGAGCTGCAGGATAATGCGCTGGACTGCAAGGTCATTGGTTCAAACCCACCAGTCGCTCCTCAGAAACTCAATACAGGGTCTCTATGAGTCGGAACCAACTCAACGGCACTTAACAACAACAACAACAGCAGGGGTTCCTGATGTGGCACTGTAGGATCAGCACTGGACTTCAAACCACAAGGCAGGCGGTTCAAACCCACCAGTTGCTCCTCAGAAACTCTATACAGGGTCACTATGAGTCAGAACCGACTCAATGGTACTTAACAACAAGAGTCCCTGGTGTGGTGCTGTAAGCTACTGCACAAGGTCAGTTTGAACCACAAGGTCGGCGGTTCAAATTCACCAGCCACTCCTTGGAAAGCCTCTACAGGGTTGCTATGAGTTGGAACTGACTCATCGGCGCTTAGTAAAAACAACCAGAGCCTCTCAGGCAGATGCTTTCCCCTTTCCCAAGCACAAAACTGCTTCCCAGGAAGGATGGAGAGTCCAAACGCTGTAAGCAAAGTTTGGAATTCATAATTTTCCCAACCCCTGGCCTAAGTAAGGATTTTGCACATACATTATTATGGCCCAGGCTCTATACCTATGAACAAGTAGAAATACCCCATGCAGCTTTTTGAAGTTTCTAGAAGACAGAACAAAAGTCTTTAACAATTCAACTCTTTTATTTTGTTTTTTTATATGTTAGTATAAACAAGTATAATTTCTTAAATAATTTTATAAAATTTTATAATTTTCCCAGGGGAAAGCATCTTCTAAATGGATCTTCATGTTGTTTGCTAGCCACTTTGGTCATTTCTCATTCTGACCAAATCCCATCTTTGAGGTCCCCAAGCTTCCTATACTATGCTCTAACTGTGTATCATTAGCAAAGGTTTCCGTTTTCTTCCTCCCACCTATTTCTAAATGTTTGCTGAAATGAACCCTTAACAGGAAGTAAACTTGCCTGGCACAACCCAGCTGTGAGTGAGGCTTGAGTGAGAGGTATTTATGACCTGACAGGAAGATAAAGATAAAGATGAAGCTGACTCGGTGGCTGTTAGCAAGGGGAGAAGGAAATGTTTATGACCCCATCTGCTGGCGTTTCAATAGGATAGAACTGCCTTTATGGCGTCAATCTCCCCTGTGACTTCCTTCCATTTGGGGAGCCATATCTTATTTCAAGATGTTCCCACCAAACACACTGTTGTCCCCTTTGTTTAGGGGCGAGAAAGGAAGGAAGGACTTTGTTACTGGAATGTGGGGATGGGGCAGTATTTATGGTTATGACTCAAGTTGGAGAAAAGACTTCATTGGACTTGATTATATAGGTCCAGAAGAACTGCCATGCATTCTGCTATTTCCTTAAACATTATCCACACTAAAAGAAGAACTATGTTAGCTTTGGCCATTACCAGGTGTTAAAGCTAACCTTTTCAAACACTATTATAACTACGATTATTATGGCTT
>NW_006423138.1:0-1535 GCF_000296735.1 Chrysochloris asiatica | reverse complement strand
GACTTTCATTATTGAAGGATTCTCTGGGCAAATTATTGAATGATGCAGAATGCATCAAGAGAAGATGAAAGAAATACACAGAGTCAATGTACAAAAAGAAAATGGTTGGTGTTCAACCATTTCAAGGGGTAGCATATGATTAAGAGCCAATGATACTGAAGCAAGAAGTCCAAGGTTCATTGAAGAAATTGGTAAAGAACAAGTCACCAGGAATTAATTGATGGACTAAAAACTGAAACCTTTCAAGAAAGTGAGGTGGCACTGGAGGCACTCACTCATTGATGCCAAGAAAATTGGAAGACAACCACCTGGCCGACTGATTGGAAGAGATCTGTATTTGTTCCCATTCCAATGAGAGGTGACCCAAGGGAATGTGAAAATCATTGGACAATATCTTTGATATCCCATGCGAGTAAAGTTTTACTAAAGGTAATATAGAAATGGCTGCAAGCATACATTGACAGAGAACAAGCCAGATTCAGAAGAGGACATAGAACTAGAGATATCATTGCTGATGTCTGATGGATCTTGGCTGAAAGCAGAGAATATCAGAAAGATGTTTACCTGTGTTTCATTGATTACGCAAAGGCTTTCGATTGTGTGGATCATGACGAGCTGTGGGCAAGATTGCAAAGTATGAGTATTCCAGAACGTTTAATTGTGCTCATGAGAAATCTGTACACGGACCAAGAGACAAATAAATGTTCAAACAGAACATGGGAACACTGAATGTTTTAAAATTAAGAAAGGTGTGTGACAGGGTTGTATTCTTTCACCATACTTATTCAACCTATATGCTGAGCAAATAATCTGAGAGCCTGGGTTACATGAAGAAAAATGTGGCATCAGGATCGGAGAAAGACTTACTAACAACCTTTGATATGCAGATGATACAACCTTGCTTGCTGAAAATGAAGAGGACTTAAAGTATTTACTGATGAAGATCAAAGAGCACAGCTTTTATTATGGATTGATCTCAATGTAAAGAAAACAAAAATCCTCACTACCGGAACACTAAACAACATTCTTATCAGTGGAGAAAAGATTGAAGTTGTCAAGGATTTCATCTTTCTTGGATCAACTATCAACACTCACGGAAGTAGCAGTCAAGAAATCAGATGACGTATTGCATTAGGCGAATCTGCCTGCACAAGATGTTTTTAAAATGTTGAAGAGCAAAGATGTCAGCTTGAGGACTACGGTGCACCTGACCCAAACCATGGTATCTTCAATTACCTCATATGTATGCGAAAGCTGGACAGTGAATACAGAAGACCGTAGAAGAATTGATGCTTTTGAGTTATGGTGTTGAGAAGACTATTGAAAGTGCCATGGGTTGCCAAAAGAACCAACAGATCTGTTTTGGAAGAAGTGCAGCCAGAATGCTCCTTGGAGGCCAGGAAGGCCAAACTTCGTCTCTCATACTTTGGACATATTGTCAGGAGGGAGCAGTCGCTGGAGAAGGATATCATGTTTGGTAAGGTGGAGGGTCAGAAAAAAGAGGAAGACCCCCAGTGATATGGATTGGCAAAGTG
>NW_006423137.1:0-1535 GCF_000296735.1 Chrysochloris asiatica | reverse complement strand
ACAGTGAAGTTCAAAAATGCAGAGGACAATAAATGCTGGCAAGGATGTGAAGAGACTGTAACCATCCTACATTGCTGGTGGGAATGCAAAATGGTCCAACCACTCTGGAAAACAGTATGGCGCTTCCTCAGAAGGTTAGAAATACCATATGATTCAGCAATTCCTCTACTTGGTATATATCCACAAGAAATACGAGCCATAACATGAGTAGATATATGTACACATAAGCAGCACTATTCACAATAGCAAAAATATAGAGACAGCCTAAGTGCCCATCAATGAAAGAATGGATAAACAAACTGTGGTACATACACACAATGGAATATTATGCTACTTTGAAGAATACTATGGAAGCTGCAAGCCACTACATAACATGGATGAACCTTCAGGACATTATGCTGAGTGAAATTAGTCAGTCACAAAAGGACAAATATTGCATAAGACCATTATTGTAAATGTTGAATAAAAGATACCCATACTAAAATGGAAAACGAGGGGAGGGAGGGGATTCTTTGTTGGGTTACCGGAGGGGCAGAGGGGGTAGGTGGGAGAGTTTGGGGAAGGTGGAGGGAGGCAATGGTAGAACCCAGGGTAGGGTGCAGACACATCATAGTTCAGGTGTTGGGGAGGACAAGATTCAAGAAGGGCGAGGACGAGGGGCTGGAAGAACAAGGTAGAGAGAGGAACACTGAGAGAGCTTTGCATGGGCTAAATGAAACAGAGGTAAATAATGACGCATGCTCAACTTTGGAACAACAGGGCTCTGTGATACAGGGATCGAGGCATAGTTTGAAGAGGGGAAAAAATACTAAGATACTCGGCTGTCTTATGAGTACTGGTTTCCCTTGCCTACTATTGTAAAATAGACACTTGAGTGGGATAGAAAGGAAAATCAGGAAATATGATTACAGAAAGCTTGTAAGCCCATCTTCAGCCTATAACTGATTGGAATACCTACAAGGGGTTCTAGAACTTGTCTAGTGAAATAGTCCTCTTGTGGAGCCTTTGCAGTGTATAGGACCTTAGGTGAAATCCTGAGCCCTACCCAGAACCTTCTGAAGTGGGACATTCCCACTAGAAAGGACCAGCAGAGCCATTTAGAACAGCTAGAGTGACAGAAGATCATCAGGATCTTCAAAGAAAGATCATCAGGAAAATCCCCAAACAAAAATGACAGTATGATTGGCTACTACTAGAATAAGCAAGTTGTTCACTGGGAAGCCATCAAGGCAAACAATCAAATCCTTTCAGGACAAACCCCCCTCTAAGACTGAAACTCAAGGAAACACATGAGCAGGCATGCAAGCTAGCTGGCGACCATATTGGTCTACTGGTGAGTGGAAGAGGGGGAAAGGCAGCAATGAAGAAATGGGCCGAGTTCAACCACAGTCCATTGACTGCTGTTGATCTGGAGATGAGAAAGAGAAGAGGAAGGGCTGGTTGGTCCAAAATGTGGTGAGACCTGGGGACACCTGAGCCCATGGACAAGGACATAGCCACAGAGGGCTAGAGCTGAGAGTGAAGCATCCAGCTGA
>NW_006423136.1:0-1535 GCF_000296735.1 Chrysochloris asiatica | reverse complement strand
ATATATTTGTATTTTCTAAAAGTTTAGTAAAATAAATTCTACAGACAGATTCAGCTAATTTTTGACTCACCCTTGTACATAATAGTCAATTATGTGGAAAATAAATTTAAAAGGAAAGTAACATGAAACAGTAAATTTCTGTTTATGACAAGGGAAGATTAAAAGGAATACTTTTAATGGCTGTACATGACTGATGTAATTGTATTGTATTGTATTGTAATTGAATTGTATTGTATTGTAATTGAATTGTACTTGTGAAAAATGTTGAATTGCTGAATGTTGTGTTATCTGTATTTTTACAACAGTAAAACAAACTTAAAAAGAAAAAATAACAATAAGACATTAAAAAATAAAAACTATATAATTTGGAATAAGTAAAACAAAAATTATGAATGGGAAGTGAATGTAATCTATAAAATACATGCTAATAAATGAGAAAATATCAATGACAAAATTATTTACTAATAAATTAAAACTATCAAAATGAACATTTTTTAAAACCAGAAGTATATCATTACCTATGAACAGAGGAAGGGAATTTCCAACTCTGTCCACTAAGTATAGACCCTTTCTTGTCATCACAAAATACTTAAAATAAAATCTCTTGCACACAAAGAAACAAAAGAGATTTACAAAAATAGAAGAATATACCATGTTCCTGGATAGGAAGACTCAACATTGTGAAAATGCCAATACTGCCCAAAGCAATGTATGCACATAATATAATCCTAATCCAGATTCCAACAAAATTCTTCAAAGAGATGGGGAAAAAACAATTACAAACTTTATATGGAAAGGAAAGTGACCCAGGATAAGCAAAGCACTACTTAAGAAGAATAATATTGGAAGCCTCTTACTCCCTGACTTCAAATTTTACTACATGACTACAGTGGTCAAAACAGCCTGGTACGGGTACAATGAAAGACACATTGATCAATGGAACAGAATCAAAAATCCAGAAATTAAGCCATCTATGTACAGCCAACTGATTTTTGACAAAGTGCCTAAGTATATTGCATGGGGAGAAGAAAGTCTCTTCAACATATGATGCTGGCAGAACTGGAAAGTGATATGAAAAAGACTGAAACAAGACCTTTACTTCAACCCTAATATAACAAGAAATCTGAAAGCTTTAGTCTTTCTGGGGGAAAAAAAGTGGGAGAAGAGTTGGGAAAGAAGAATGGAGGCTTCATTATAAAATAAGAGAATAGTGTGTTTCTTTAAAGGAGCTCTGGTAGCGTAGTGGTTACGAATCGGGCTGCGAACCTGAAAGTCAGCAGTTCGAAACTACCAGCCGCTCCGCGGGAGAAAGATAAGGGTTTCTACTCCCGTAAGGATTTACACCCTCGGAAACCATGTACAGGGTCGCTATGGGTCGGAATCGACTCCACGGCACTTAACAACAACAACAATATAAAAACCAACTCAACATTCATAAAAGACCTAAATGTGAATCCCAGAACTATAAAGACCATCAATGAAATAAATAGGGACAAATATGAGGACTCAAATACAGGGAATATACAGACTATCAA
>NW_006423135.1:0-1454 GCF_000296735.1 Chrysochloris asiatica | reverse complement strand
TGCCACAAATTCCCCCAGCTGTGAGCCTTCCAACCTTCTAAGTATTCCTTTATATGTGGCTCAAAGTTCTGGAACCATCCCCTGAAACTGCTTGGTCGTTTATTCTGTGTTGTTGTTGGAGGCGCTCTCTGCTATATGTCCACTCGATCCGCCATCTTGTTTCTTCTCTCCCATTTTCTTTTTTAATGTTTTATTGTGAATTGTATGATAGTTTACAAGAGAGAACATTAGTTTTACATTAATTCTATCGTATATCATATCATTGCCATGGTTACAATCCCCTTCATGCATCATCAACCAAACAAAGGGTATACCCTGCAAGCCTGCCTCCTATACTACCCGCCCCCAGTCTTCAGCACACAGTCGCTCTCCCTCTGTAGATCTAAAACTCTTCAGCTGCTCCATCACTCCACGTCATCGTCTCTGCCTCCATCTCAGGCATCACTGCTTCTCTGGGTAGGGTCCCGCTCTTGGCTCTTCTCCACTGATGGTCCTATGGACCTTCGCTCCTAGACTGGAAAGTTAATCACTCCCTCCCTTGCTATAAACATCTACCTTTACATTTCCAACACTCACAATCAGTCCTGATAACAATTATTTCACTATCGTATCACAAGTGACCCATCTGCATTTCATTTCATCAGCTCCACCTAGACCGATTGGATACTACTCACTGGAGATCCTGCCTTCCTCCAGGCCCCTAGTTATAGGTTACTTGTTGAAAGCTTGTAAACCAGTCACTTCTTGCCTTTGTAGCCCTCCCCGCCCCCTTTTTGGGTAGCCAATGTCCAAGTTGCCCATCCCTGTCTACTCTGTATGTGCAGGGGATTGGAAATGAATCTTGCTGTAAGGATTTGTTTTGAGCTACTGCATCCATAGGTGTATGTCAAGTTCATCAAATTGTATCAGAATACTCTTTATTTCCTCTCCTTTCTTCTTCTGGTTGTGCTCTGATCATCCAGTCATTGAAGCCAGATCAAGTGGGTATTATCTGCAAGTGTATGAGTTCTTGTACATATGTCCTCTCTTTTTATCAGCTGAAAACTTCACTCTCCACATTATAGGGCTTAGCTCACCACTTCCTTGCTGTTTTTCCCTCACTTCCCCTTATTGGTGAGGAGCTAGGTCACCAATCAGAGTGTGTATTCCCATTGAATCTTATTCTTGGAAGGGGGTTTGCACTGAAAGTACCCGACCACTTCAATCTCCACTCTAGTCCTCTGTGGCTATGTCACTGAATCTGGGCCCAAGAATTCCCAGGTCTTGCTACACTGCTGGTCAACCAGGTTTTCACCCAGGATCACAAAAATCTATTGAACATTGTAGAGCTTAGCTCGCCACTTCATTGCTGTTTTTCCCTCACTTCCCCTTATTGGTGTCGGGTGTGGTCACCAATCAGAGAATGTATTCCCATTGTGTCTTAGTCTTGGAAGGGGGTTTGCACTGAGGGGACC
>NW_006423134.1:0-1461 GCF_000296735.1 Chrysochloris asiatica | reverse complement strand
GGACCCGACTCGATGGCACTTAACAACAACAACAGCATAGTACTCAGTTTACAGGAAGCATTCGACATACGCTAACTATTGTTATCTTAAGGCGCCTGGATGGTGCAGGGGTTAAGCACTTATGGCTGCTAACCAAAGGGTCAGTGGTTCAGCAGCTATTATACAGGAGAACAATGTGGCGGTGTGCTCTCCTGAAGATTCATCCCAGTTACCATCCAGCCAATTCCAACCCATAGAGACTATAAGACAGAGTAGAAATGCCCCGGAGAGTATCCAAGGATGTCATTTTTGTAGAAGCAAACTGCCACATTTTTATCCCTCAGAGCAGCTGGTGGATTCAAACTGCCAACCTGTTAGTTTGCAGTCAAGCACTTAATTGCTATGTCACCAGGATGCCTATCCATAAAACTCGAGCCTTGGCAACTATATGAAAACTTCTACTCTGTCCCTCAGGATCACTATGAGTTGGATTGACTTGAAGGCAATGGATTTGTTTTTTGTTCTCTGTGTTTTTCTTTTTTTTAATGTAATCATGATTATGATCACTATCTAATCATGAGGCCAGACTTTTTGTGTTTCCACAGGTAGTCTCCTGGGATCAGCTTCTGTATATTTAGTCTTGTGTGTGTGTGTGTGTGTGTATGTGTGTGTGTTTCCATTTCTGAAATGCCAACTCATTCCTTTCTTCTTCATTAAACTAAAACCTAAACATTCCCAACAGAACTGACATTTATGACAATTTCACT
Source organism: Chrysochloris asiatica (assembly GCF_000296735.1). Lineage (NCBI taxonomy): Eukaryota > Metazoa > Chordata > Mammalia > Afrosoricida > Chrysochloridae > Chrysochloris > Chrysochloris asiatica. The sequence goes on along the minus strand of NW_006423134.1, from coordinate 715 downwards.
CACTAACTACATCCCATAATAATAGTCTTGCTATATTGAACTCACTCAGTGACTTTCTTGTTTATAACCTGCATTTTATTATGTTTCTATTTTATTATGTTTCTACTGTTTATATTTTATAAGTGTGCATATGTACAATAAATGTGTGTACGATCAAGGAGACCTCAAAAATGTAAAGATAATAGAATTTCCCCACAAACTTTTTGAAGTCTTCCTCATATAAATGTTGTTAAGTGCCATCGAGTCAGTTTCAACTCATAGCGACCCTGTATAGGGTTTGCAAAGTTCATCTGGTGAGCTTGAACTGCCAACCTTGAGGTTCAAACCGAATTTGCAGTCCAGTGCATTAACCCAGTGCCACATCAGGACTCCATATATACACATGCACGCATACAAACATACATACTCCATACACACACACATACACACACATACACACACACACACCAGGACTCCATATATATACATACATACATATATATTTGTTGTTAGGTGCCATCGAGTCAGTACCAACTCATAGCAACCCTATCTACGCACAGCAGAATGACACACCGCCCGTTCCTGGGCCAACCTCACAATTATTGCCACACTTGAGCCCATTGATGCTGCCACTTTGCCAATCCATCTCACTGGTGGTCTTCCTCTTTTTCTCTGACCCTCCACCTTACCAAATATGATATCCTTCTCCAGCAACTGGTCCCTCCTGACAATATGT
>NW_006423133.1:0-1535 GCF_000296735.1 Chrysochloris asiatica | reverse complement strand
CTTCTTAGTTTTCATGTTTGCTTGTTCTGCTTGGAAGTTCATTTTCATGGTAAGTTGTGAAGTATTAACTTTCTTTGGGGTTACTTTATAGTCTATTATCTTTTCACTCCATTTATATAATCTATTGCATCCTGTAATCTACCTGACCTCCTCACCACCTGGATCTCTGTTCCTACATTTTTCCCTTCTTTGACATTGTTATTATTTTGATCTTCTGTTGACCTCCCAGTCCTTTGAATTCATTGTTGTAATTTTATTCTGTTCTGGATTCTGCTATCCATCGTCTGTGTTTCAGGTGGTGTTTCCACACCTGTCAATCTCTGGTTGTTGTCTATTGTTGTTGGTTTTCAGTCCAAAGAACTTCCTTTAGAATATTTTGAAGTGTTGGATTGGCTTTGACAAAATCTCTTAGCTTCTGTTTATCCTTGAATATTTTGATTGCACCATCATATTTGATTGATAGTTTTTGTGAATGTTGTTGTTGTTCTGTGCCATGGAGTCAGTTCTGGCTCATAGTGGCCCTGTATAGTGTTTCCGAGGCTGTAAATCTTTACGGGAGCAGAAAGCCTGGCATAGCTGGTAGTTTCAAACTGCTGACCTTGCAGTTCGCAGCCCAATTCATAACCTCTATGCTACCAGAGCTCCTTGTTTTGATGGATAGACGATTCTTATTTGGCAGGTTTTTTTTTCTTTTAGGTTTTTGTATATGTCTCTTGACTGCATGGTTTCTGGTGAAAAGTCAGAGCTTAATCTGATCTGCTTGCTTTTGTAAGTAACACTTCTCTTTTCCCTGGCCACTTTTAGGATTTTCTCCTTGTCTTTGATTTTGGAGCACTTGATTATTACATGTCTTAGTGATTTTCTTTTGGGGTCTATCCTTCCTGGGGTATGTTCAGCTTCTTGAATGTTTGTCTTCTCGTCCTTCAAGATGTTAGGGAAATTTTCTCCCAATAGTTCTTCAACTATCTCCTCTGTGGACTTCTCTGACTCTTCCTGTTCTGGAATGCAAATAATTCTTTCGTTGTTCCTTTTCATGTTATCCAGCATGAATCTTATACTCTCTTCAGATTTTTTAATCATTTTTTTCTGCTTGCTCCTCTATTTCAGCAGTATTGAGAAATTTGTCTTCCAGCTTGCTGGTTCTGGCTTCCATTTCTTCCATTCTGCTCCTTTCCCCTTTCAGTGTAGTGTCCATTTCTAATATTTTATTATTAACTATCTGGACCTCTTTTTGAATGTTTTGAATTGTTTCCAATGCTGTATCAATCTTGTTTAATTGCTCTTATAGTACTTTCCTGACTTCTTCTTTGTTTTCCTCCACCCTTTTTCAGAGCATTTGTATTTGTTTCCATATAATTCTTCTGAATTCATTCTCAGGCAAATCCAAAACCTGCTCTTCCACTTCTAGAAAGCCTTTGTCTGTCTCTAGCTAATTTGTCTCGGTCACTCTTTTCTGTTTTTGGCTATGTTTTGAGATCTTTTGTTGTGTTGTTTTGGCCATTTCCAGTAGTTATGTGGGTTTTTAATGCTTAAAT
>NW_006423132.1:0-1535 GCF_000296735.1 Chrysochloris asiatica | reverse complement strand
ATATAATCCAGACACAATGGTACTTAATGAAGACATCCAAAGTTCACTGAAGGCACTGGAAAATACTAAGCTCCAGGATTTGATAGAGTACATATTGAAATCTTTCAATAAACTGATGCAGCACAGGAGGCACTCACTCACCTATACCAAGAAATTTGGAAGACAGCTACCTGGCCAACTGATTGGAATAGATCCATGTTTGTGCTGATTCCAAAGAGAAATGACCCAAAGGAATAAGGAAATTGTGAGACAATATCATTAATATCACAGGCAAGTAAAATTTTGGTAAAGATAATTCAAAAGCAACTGCAACGGAGCATAAAGAGAAGTTAATTATTAAGGAAATGGCTTACAACTGTTTCATCCCAGGTTTCCAACAGTACAGAGAGAGATAGCCTTTCCTGCATGTCCATTATATAAGGAGCAGGCCATACCCCCAAAGAAGCATCCCTTCAGTTGATTGGCTGCTCAAAGTCACTCACAACTGTGTTAACTATGCCTGAATTAGGTTTTATCACCACGAGAATAAGCACATTTTAGCTGCTAAACCATGGGAGTCCTGAGCTAATCAAGTTGACAAAATCCTATTACAGTCCATGCTTTTCAACTTGGTGAACTACAAACTACATGCATAATCCCTAAATAAATAAAACTGCAGCATTATCCTTGCACTAAATGTGTTATAATTAACTAAAACACTGGTAACCAAAAACGCATTGGCCCCATTTACTTGTTAAATTTGACAAATAAATGAAGCAAAAATATTCACTACATATACCAAACAAATAAAAAATGTATATTAATTTAACTGTCCAAAAGGGCATATGCTGCAAGCCAGCCTCATGCCCATAGGCACACAGCATTGCAAAGTCCTAGCATCTACAGCTGCTCTGTCTTTCCATGCTGTCACCTCTGCTGTTGCCTCTCCTCCAGGCAGGGATCCCACCCTCCACTCCCACTCTTTCTTCTTGATGATCCTGGGATCATATGTTACTGAAACGAATGATTAATTACTCCCCACTTTTACTTACACATCTTCTACAATTACTGTTTTGACCATCACAATTAATCCTAGTACCAATTACTCACAATTGAAATCATAATACCTTATTATCTTCATACCCTATCCTCTTTCACTAGGCCTATCTAGAAAACAGGAAAACTAGTCAGTGGGGATTGTCCCTTGTCCCCTCAAACTAAAACTAAGCACACTCATGAAACCTTGTACCCGCCACTTCATTCCTTTATGGGGTGGTGGTAGTGTGCCATGGAATCAGTTGCAACTCAAAACAATCCTGTATAGGGTTTATGAGGCTGTAAATCCTTAAGGAAGCTGAAAGTCTCATCTTTCTCCTGCAGAACTGCTGGTAGTTTCAAACTGCTGACCTTCAGGTTAGCAGCCCGACTCCTCGTAACCACTATGTTGCCAGGGATCCTTTCATTCCTTTATAGCTCCCCATTTTTGATAGCCAACATCTAAATTGTTAATTCCTATTAACCCAGTGCAGCCATTTCAAGAGGTAGCATATGATCAA
>NW_006423131.1:0-1535 GCF_000296735.1 Chrysochloris asiatica | reverse complement strand
CAACAACTTTAATGTTTATTAAATCGTTATGATTTTCTGCTTTCTATTTTGATGAGTTTTATTCATTTTCTTTGAGATTACTTTATAATTTATTGATTTTAACTATTCAAATTTAAAACAGTCTGTTCTGTTTTGAAGTCTGTTTGATATCATTTAAAAGTTCTCTAACTATATCATTCATTCTTTTGCTTGGTAATTGTCTTCATTTTGAATTGACATCTCCAGTTCCCTATTTTCAGTCTTGCAGGTTTGTATTACTTTGGATTTTCTATATCTAGGTTGACTACTGGATGCTGCTGTTATGTATGTCAATTTTAGGTTGTTGTCTCCTGTTGTTGGTTCTATGCCCAATGAGATCCCTTTAATATTTTTTGTAGAGTTGGCCTGATTTTTTTTAAATTCCTTTAATTTCTGTTTATCTGGAAATGTGCTAATTTCACAATCATATGTGATGGAAAATTTTGCAAGGTATGTGATTCTTGGTTGGCAATTATTTTCTTTCAGAATTTTATAAGTGTCATCCCATTGTTCTCTTGCATTCATGGTTTCTGCTGAGAAATCAGAAAATCAGTTTTATTGGTTCTCCTTTGTAGCTAGCTTCATTTTCCCCACACTGCTCTTTGTCTTTGGTTTTGGAAAGTCTGATTATGATATGTCTTTGTGATTTTCTTTTGATGTGTATTTTGTTTGTAGTTCATTCAGCTTCTTGAATGCTTATCTTTTCTTCTTTCATTATGTTAGGGAGGAGTTCATTCAACAACTCTTCAACAATTTTCTCTGTGTGTGTGTTTTTTGTTGTTGTTTCTTCCCATTCTGGAATTCTTATTGCCCTTAAGTTATTCCTTTTCATGGTGTCTCACAAGAATCTTAGGCTTTCTTTTTATTTTTTTCCTTCTTTTTTTCTGATTACTCTTCTAGCAAACTAGTATCGATAGATTTGTTGTCGATTCACTAAATCAGTCTTTGATTAACTCACACCTACTCCTTTGTCCATCCAATATATTATCAATTTCTGAAATCTTAGTAGTAATCTTCTGGATTTCTACTTGCATTTTGTATTTTTTTTCATTTATTTTATCTATTTGTTCTTACAGTATTTCCCAGAATTCTTCTAAAATTTTCTGTGTTCTTGCTTTCATCTCCATTATTTTGGATCTGCTGTTTGCTAAAAGTGAAGAGGACTTAGAATACTTACAGATGAAGACCAAAGACCACAGCCTTCGGTAGGGGTTGCACCTCAATATAAAGAAAACAAAAATGCTCACCACTGGACCAATAAATAACATCCAAATAAATGGAGAAAAGATTGAAATTGTCAAAGACTTCATTTTGCTCAAATCAACCATCAACTCTCATGGAAGCAGCAGTCAAAAAATCAAAAATGACATATTGCATTAGATAAATCTGCTGCACAAGACCTCTTTAATGTGTTCAAGAGCAAAGACATCAGTTTGAGGACTAAGGTGCACCTATCCCAAGCCATGGAATTTTCAATAGTCTCATATGCCTGTGAAAATTGGACAATGAATAAGGAC
>NW_006423129.1:0-1535 GCF_000296735.1 Chrysochloris asiatica | reverse complement strand
ATGGCAATGAAATGATATATGATAGGATGAATGTAAAGCTGATGTTCTCCCATGTAAACTATCACATAATTCACAATAAAACATTTTTAAAAAATGATAATTGGTTGGCATACTCAAAGGAAAAATATGATATCAGAAGCTATTGGAAAATCATATAACTATGTCAGGTGAGTTGAGAATTCATTTTATTCATAAACCTCATAATTCATTTTAACCTATTAGCTGTATAGAGTATAATGAAAGAAGACAAAGAAATAATTTGCACATAAAAACTATAATAAAAGAAGACAAAGAATGATTTGCACATAAATACAACCAGTCATGTTTGGATTTTGATGGTCTATGTGCTGTGAGAAAAGTTGGCTCCCCTTTGCTTTGCCAAAGTGATTAACGATTAGGATATTTCACCCCAAATTTAAAAACTGTTAAATTATAAGGGGATACTATAATTTATCCAGGCAATTAGAACCCTGTTGGTTTGTAGCTTCTAAGATTGGGGGCTCAGAGCTCCCTCCCTGAGGTATAATAAAGGAGTATTAACTGAATCTTCCTCAAGAGACTCCGTTTGAAGATGCTGATTTCTACTTCACAAGTTTGAAATGGGAACTATTTTTCAGCATTAATAAAACTCTGTGAAGCAGATCAAGGGCAAGACAGAAAGACTGCTAACTATGCTGCTAATCACACCCACATGATCCAGTCGATTCCTAGACATAGTGACACTATAGGATAGGGTAGAACTAGCCATAGGATTTCAAGGCTTAAACTTTACAGAAGCGAATGGCCACATCTCTTTCTCCTGGTATAGCAGCTGATAGGTTCCTACTGTCAACCTTTCAGTTAGCATCCAAATGCCGAAGCACTGTTCCACCAGGGCTCCTTACTAATAATGATAGCTGTGGTTGTTTGCTTGGTCTCAGATTCTGCCTAATAAAAAGAGATCAGTTGACAGATAAACCCCATCTGATACCTTGTACAGAAGAACCGTCCTAATTGGTAGGAATGTCCTGACAAATACACAGTTTTACCAATTACCTGATTTACGGTGAGTTATTGTTTAAAAAATATCAGCTCACACCAGTAATTGGAAGATGATTTCAGGCCAAATTAGAAAAAACAGGCACATTTGAGAGAAAGTAAATGGAATGGCGAAGTGCGTTTGTCAAGTCAAAGGGAAACAATTTTTCTTCTGCAATTCCAGAGCTTAGTCGAAAAACTGCAGGGTGAGAATAAAGATTTCTCCCTTCTCTTAGCTGAACACAAAGCGTAATGGTCTGGTAATACACAGGTAAACTTTTCTTTCAGAAATATTCGAGCCAAGCTGTGCTCAATTAGAAGGAATAAAACCCGTTAGATTTTATAAAATATTTTATAGTAAAAGGCAACTCCCCCTGGCAGCTGTATTTGAGAATTGTTAGATGTTACAAACAGCTAATGCACTCAGTTCCTATCAGAAAGTTTGGTGTCTTGAGTTTACACAGAGGTACCTCAAATAAAGACCCGGACATTTATTTTCTTTAAAATCAGCCACTAAA
>NW_006423128.1:0-1535 GCF_000296735.1 Chrysochloris asiatica | reverse complement strand
TTTTGGTGGACTTGATTCCAGAGCAACGAAACCAGCAGAGTCACCAGATGAGCATTTAATCAGTCACCATGCCCCCAGCAGCCCTGTAGTCCTAACAGACATAGAAACCAGCTCCATCCAGGACCTCCATGAACTACTTCCAGATTGAGTGCCCTGAACATAGATAACACCAAGACTAGTAAGAACTCCATCTAGGGCCAGGACCTCTGCTGTCACATCCCTTCCACAGCCACCTGTGAGCTGCTTGAATTGCAGGTGCCCACCAGAGATTTCTCCCCTTTAGGTCCAACAACGGCACTGTTTCCTTTTATGTATACAGCAATCCTGCAATGTCCCAGGGACAATAGACAATTTTAAGCTCACAAGAAGAAACAAGATAGAATGGTTTAAACCAATGACCAAGAGGCGGAGTAGAAAACATTTCTGAGGAAAAAATATACTGGAATTAACTGAAAAAGAATTCAAAAGAATGATATTTTGGTACCTTCAATGTATTGACAGAAATATTGAGGAAAGCTAGGAGAACACAGAAAAAGCTTTAGAAGAATTCAGTAAAACACTACAAGAACAAACAGGAAAAATAAATGCAAATTTTTGAAATAATGCAAAACCTGCGATTAGAAATCCAGAAATTCTAAGATTTCACAAATGGACAATATATTGAAAGGGCAAAGGAGAAAATTCAAAGCAATGGAAGCTCAAATCAGTGTACTTGAAAATAAATTCTCAGTATTAGGATGCTAGAAGAACAATCAGAAAAAAGAATGAAAAAAATCTGAAGAAAGCTTGAGAGTTATGTGGAACGCCATGAAAAGGAACAACCTATGGATGATTGCAATTCCAGAACAGGAAGAGAAAAAGCACAGAGAAAATTGGCAAAGAGTTGCTAGAAGCAAATTTCCTTAATATCATGAAAAACAAGAAGACAAGCAAACAAAAAGCTAAATGAACCCCAAACAGGATAGATTCCAAAAGAACATAAAAAACATATCATAATCAAACTTTCCAAAATCAAAGACAAGGAACAAATCCTGAGAGCAACTTGAGGAATATGAAGTTTCCTACAACAACAAAGGAAAACAGTAAGATGAAGCTCTGATTTGTCAGCAGAAATCATGCAGGCCACAAGGCAATTGGGTGATATATACAAATTTCTGAAAGAAAAACAAATTGCCAACCAAAAATCATAAACCCAGCAAAACTGTCCCTTAAATATGACAGCAAAATTAGGAAATTTCCTGACACACAGAAATTAAAGGAATTTTTAATGACCAGACCAACTTTACAAATAATGCTACCAACAACAGCTGATAACCAACCAGAACTCAATCCAGATACAGAAATTTTTTAAGATAAAACAATCTAGTCCAAGACTGAAAATAGGAACGTAGTGATATAAATGTATAATAAAGTCAACTACGCCGTGGGTTGATGCACCAAACTGCAAAGCCATTTGAATTGCAAGGTCAGCAATTCAAACTCAGCAGCTGCTCCTCAGAAACCCTATACTGGGTCACTATGGGTCAGAATAGACT
>NW_006423127.1:0-1475 GCF_000296735.1 Chrysochloris asiatica | reverse complement strand
GTGCACTGAAGACATTGACAAAGAACAAGCCTCTTGGAATTGATAGAATACAAACTGAAAAATTTCAACAAATTGTTGTGGCATCTATCTCAAGCAATTTGGGAGACAGATATATGGCCAACACATTGGAAGAAATGCATATTTGTGCCCATTCCCAAACCAGGTGACCCAGTGGTATATGGAAGTCATCAGACAATATCATTATTTTCACATTCAAGTAAAATTTTGCTAAAGATAATTTTAAAATGTCTGCAACAGTACATTGACAGAGAATTTCCAGATGTTCAAGTTGGATTCAGATGAGCACATGGAATTACGGATATCGTTGTTGATGTCAGATGGATCTTGGCTGAAAGCAGAGAATACCAGAAAGATGTTTGCCTGTACTTTATTGACTATGCAAATGTTTTCAACTGTATTAATTGTGACAAGCTATGGACAACATTGCAAAGAGTGAGTATTCTGAGGCACTTAATTTTATTTCATGAAGAACCTGTACATAGACCAAGAGGCAGTTGTTCAAACTGAACAAGGGAACACTGAATGGTTTAAATTTAGGGAAGGTATGAGCCAAGGTTGTATTCTTTCACTATACTTATTCAATATGTATGCTGAACAAATAATCCAAGAAGCTGCATTATATGAAGAAGACCATGGTATCAGGTTTGGAGCAAGGTTAACAGCCTGTGATATAGCTGTGATATAACCTTGCTTGCTAAAAGTGAAGAGGATTTAAAATACTTGTTGAAGATCAAAGACGACAGCTTTCCATATGGGTTGCACCTCAATGTATAGAAAAAAAATCCTCACCAAGAGACCAATAAATAACATCGCAGTGAATGGAGAAAAGTTGCAAGTTGTTAAAAACATCATTTTACTTGGATCCATTATCAACACTTACAGAAGCAGCAGTCAAGAAAGCTAATGATATATTGCATTAGACAAATCTACTGTGGAAGATCTCTTCAAAGTGTTGAAGAGCAAAAATATCAGTTTGGATACTAAGGTGCACCTGACCAAACCAAGGAATTTTCAGTATCTTCAAGTACATGTGAAAATTGGACACTAAATAAGGAAGACCATAGAAGAATTGATGAATTTGAGTTGCATTGTTTTAGGAGCTATTGAGAGCACCATAGACCTCCAAAGAACAAACAAATCTGTGTTGGAACAAGTACAGTCAAATGCTCCTTAGAATCCAGGATGGCCAGACTTTGATCTCAAACTTTGGAAATATTATCAGGTGGGCCCAGTTCATGGAGAAGGGCATCATATTAGATAAAGTGGAGAGTCAACAAAAGAGAGGAAGACCCCTAATGAGATGGATTGGCACAGTATAAATATCAATGGGCTCAAACTTGAAAAAAGATTGTGAGGATGGTGCAGGATCTGGGAGTGTCTGTTCTGTTGTTAAAGGGTCACTATGAGTGCAACCAACTCTATGGCACCTAGAAATAACATACTAGGCTGGATAA
>NW_006423126.1:0-1536 GCF_000296735.1 Chrysochloris asiatica | reverse complement strand
GAACAACTGCCTCTTGGTCCATGTACAGATTCCTCGTGAGCACAATTAAGTATTCTGGAATACTCATACTTGACAATGTTGTCCATAGCTGACAGAGGAAAACTGGTGATCATGCACTATATACCAGGTATCATGCTAGGTCTCTATGGATAATCTAAAGCCCAGTGAAGTCTCCAACTGTCTACTGTAAAATCTGGATTATGTTGTCTACAAATGGGGCTTAGAATTTCAAAGTCAAACAACAGCCCTTGTTATTGTGTGCCGTCAAGTCAGTTCCAACTCACAGTTGACGCTGTATGGGGTTTTCAGAGAGGCTGATTCAAGATCTAAAAGCCTTGGCTCCTGAAGAGATCACAGTCTAGTGGGGAATAGATCATTAAATGATGTTGTTGTTGAGTGCCGTCAAGTCAATTCTGACCCATAGCGACCCTGGATAGGGTTTCCGAGGAGCAGCTGGTGAGCTTGAACCGCAGGCCTTGCAGTTCAAACGGCTTTGCAGTCTGGCGCATTAACCCACAGTGCCACACCAGGACTCCCATTGTAAGATAGATACCATAAAAAACTAAAAATTGCTATTGTAAAATGTATTTGTGATTAACTATATATAGTTAATTCCACCAAAATTATTTCTGTAAGTTCAAATAAAGATTCTAAAATATTTTATATTCAAATGAGAAACTCCACAATTTAATAGAATTTTTTATTTGTATTTTTTTTATGACAGTCAGGAAACCTAGAGTTCTCTATTTCCTTATAGGCAGATTGTCCTTGTTTTTATTCCTGGTCAACTTGATAAACTTCTCAAGGTAAATTTTCATTGCTAACAAGGAATCTCCCCCTACTTAGAACAGTGTCAACATATTCCATTAATGAAAATGCCCTAAATTAGGAATTTTATAACAGGGCTACATAGATCCCACAACATATATACTATATACTATTATATAGATACCTCAAGTTCTTTTTATTTTAATCAAGTAAAACCAAGTAACTACCAGAAAAAAAGTAAAATCCAGTAAAAGGAAAGGAAAAGTACATCAGAGGAAACTTTTTCCTAACAATAAAACACGAGCTAAGTACCATGGCACAGCAGAAAACTATTTTCCCAATTCTTTTGTATCACAAAGAAAGTGACCGGAGGATCAGTGAGATGCTGTGGATCACCTTTAATCATACTGTTAGGGAAGGAGAACAACGGCAGTAGGAAACAGCAAAGGCCTACTTATTAAGTTTGAGTGATTAGAAATGTACCTGCTCCATCTATTTTTCCCAGGTCCTGTTTCTTCACAGATGTCTGTGGTTCTGTGCTTTGTCTGGTTACCTGTAGCTCCCTTCATACCAAGTTTCTAATGCCAGTAGTTTCTGCATTTATCTTTCACATAAATCAATGCTAGTATCCATACCCAAATGATGGCACTCACCTCTCTTTTTATGTTTATGATGATCATTTCTTCCAGACTGAGAAGCCACAAGAATCAATCATCAAGCAGGCTCCCAAGAATTCACTGCGCCATAGACAAGGATATAACCATAGAG
>NW_006423125.1:0-1536 GCF_000296735.1 Chrysochloris asiatica | reverse complement strand
AAGACCTTTTTAAAGTGTTGAAGAGCAAAGATGTCAGCTTGAGGACTAAGGTGCACCTGACCCAAGCCATGGTATTTTCAGTAACCTCATATGCATGCAAAGGCTGGACAGTGAATAAGGAAGGCCATAAAAGAATTGTTGCTTTTGAGTTATGGTGTTGGAGAAGAATATTCAAAGTGCCATGGGCTGCCAAAAGAATCAATAAGATCCGTTTTGGAAGAAGTGCAGCCACGGTGTTCCTTGGAATCCAAGATGGCCAAACTTCGTCTCTCATACTTTGGACATATTGTCAGGAAGGACCAGTCACTGGAGAAGGCTATCATGTTTTGGTAAGGTGGAGGGTCAGAGAAAAAGAGGAAGACCCCAGCGAGATGGATTGGCCAAGTGGCAGCATTGATGGACTCAAGCGTGACAGCAGTGGTGAGGTTGGCCCAGGATCGGGCAGTGTTTTGTTCTGCTGTGCATAAGGTCACTATGGGTCGGTACCGATTCAATGGCACCTAACAACAACATCCACCACTAGATAAAGAGTAAATGCTTATGGGTGTTTCTAATGAGACTGAAAGGGTATTGTTATGCCTCTTGCTACCTAAGAGAATCTTTGATTACAGTGGTGCCTGTGATTTTACAATCCTTTCCATGAGGTACAAAAAATTGTGATTTTTAAAAAAGGTGAAGAAATTGTTATTTTAAAGTACTGGAAAAAGAGATTTAAAATGCCATTTGAGAGAAACTCAGGCAAAGAATTGTTTCTTATAATCCATTCTAACTTTTTGATTCTATTGATACCTATCTCATTTAAAATTAATGCTGAAAATAAATCTTTTCTCACTTGCCATATCTTCTTTCTTGTGTTCTCACTCCCAGCTATTATTTATTAACACAGTAAGTGCGTTATTTACATTACCTGAAAAATATGCCTGAACATTTTTTTAGATATCATACATACCAGATTTTCCTCCATTCTTTTTTTTGTCCTGTTTAAATGAACTAGTTAACAGTTATGCTATTTAGGAGACACAAGCTCTTCATTAAAACTAAATCTGGGGAGGGGGAAGGTGGTTATGACTGAAACCCTTGTGGTTTATTATCAGTTTGAGACTCTACTGGTAATAATAATGGACTTGTACTTTTTATTAAATTACCAGTACGTTATTTTAAAATATACTAAGTCTTTGGTGATTTGATTCTAGAGTTATTCAAAAGGAAAAATAATATATCAAGAATAATACTGGGTTTTGTGTCAAATGGAAGATTGATTAAGAAAATAGAAACAATGCAAATCTGAAGTACACATTTAAATTGCCAGAAACAAAGCATAAGGTTGGAATTTTATTGACGCATAATATTTTTCTTTTTAAAAATATATTAACCTCTCTATAAAATACATTCTTCCATAACTTATACACTCAAGTTACTGCATGTCATTTTTTTACTAGTTAATATATCTGTCATTGGTCTCAAATTATATACTGATAGCTTTTCTATCATTCCAAGTACATAGTTTTATATATATGTATATATATATGTGTGTGT
>NW_006423124.1:0-1476 GCF_000296735.1 Chrysochloris asiatica | reverse complement strand
ACAGCATTCTTATCAACGGAGAAAAGATTGAAGTTGTCAAGGACTTCATTCTTCTTGGATCAACTATCAACACTCACGGAAGCAGCAGTCAAGAGATCAGGCAAATCTGCGGCACAAGACCTTTGTAAAGTGTTGAAGAGCAAAGATGTCAGCTTGAGGACTAAGGTGCACCTGACACAAGCCATGGTATTTTCAGTAACCTCATGAGCATGTGAAAGCTGAACAGTGAATAAGGAAGACCGTAGCAGAACTGACGCATTTGAGTTATGGTATTGGAGGAGAATATTGAAAGTGCCATGGGCTGCCAGAAGAACCAATAGATCTGTTTTGGAAGAAGTGCAGCCAGACTGCTCCTTGGAGGCCAAGATGGCCCAACTTTGTCTCTCATACTTTGAACATATTGTCAGGAGGGATCAGTCGCTGGAGAAAGATATCATGTTTGGAAAGGTGGAAGGTCAGAGAAAAAGAGGAAGAACCCCAACAAGATGGATTGGCCAAGTGGCAGTATCGATGGACTCAAGCTTTGCAACAGTAGTGAGGTTGGTCCAGGACCGGACAGTGTTTCATTCTGCTGTGCATAAGGTCACTATGAGTCGGTACCGATTCGAAGGCACCTAACAACAACAACAATGGCTAGTGATCGTGAACATTTCTTCATGTGTTGGTTGGTTGCCCAGATATCTTTCTTGGTGAAGTGTCTGTTCATGGCCTGTGCCCATTTTTTAATTGGGCCATTTGTCCTTTTTTTATATAGAGGTGCTGTAGTTTCCTATATATTTTAGAAATGACTCCCTTGTCTGATGTGTCATTGCAAAAGATTTTTTTCCCATTCTGTGGATTCCCTTTTTACTCTTTTGGTGAAGTCTTTTGATACACATAAGTTTTTAATTTTTAGTATGTTGCACTCATCTATTTGTCTACTTTTGTTTGTGTACTTTTCAAAATGTTTGATAGTCTCTATATTCCCTGTATTAGAGCCCTCACATTTGTCCCTGTTTTTTCATTGATGACTTTCATTATTTTGGGATTCACATTTAGGTCTTTAATCCATGTTGAGTTGGTTTTTGTATAGGGTGTGAGGTAAAGGTCTTGTTTCAATCTTTTGCATATCGCTTTCCAGTTCTGCCAGCACCATCTGTTAAAGAGAGTGTCTCCTCCCCATATAACATACCTAGGCACTTTATCAAAAATCAGTTGACTGTATGTAGATGGGTTAATTTCTGAATTCTCAATTCTATTCCATTGATCAATGTACCTTGTACCAGTACCAGGCTGTTTTGACCACTGTAGCCATGTAGTAGATTTTGAGATCGGGGAGTGAGAAGCGTCCAACCTTGTTCTTCTTCTTGAGCAGTGCTTTGCTTATCCTGGGTCTTCTTCCTATCCATATAAAGTTTGTAATTGTTTTTTCCATCTCTTAGAAGAATGTCCCTGGAATCTGGATTGGGATTGCATTATATGTGTAAATAGCTTTGG
>NW_006423123.1:0-1485 GCF_000296735.1 Chrysochloris asiatica | reverse complement strand
AACATTAGAAAAACGATCAACATCATCCACCATATAAATAAATATTTTCTAGTCATATCTTTGCAACTCCCACCAAATAACATTTTCCTGATAAATCTGGCTCAGAGAAGATGGGAATATTCTAATAGGATTATATGGTCCAGTTATGAATGGTTGTTAAGAGGAATAATAATGCCTAAAAAAAAATTGGAAAATTAATGAGAGACTTCATCAATTTTGCCAACCTGATGCATTTTAAATGAGCCATATTGGTGATGTGAATAGGTGGCAGGTTCTTGTGCTTCACTAATCAAGCTTGCCTCCTCCTAACCTCCAATTCTTGGGACATGAGCAAGGGGCTTGACATGAATTGCTTGTTTCAAAAAATCAATATGTCATGAGTGAGGAGAATCCCTGAGTTTGAAATATGAATTGTAGTTTTGCCTATTTCTTGATTCCTAAATCACCACTTGTCTGTCAGTTTGTCATGCTGTGGTGACTTGCATGTTGCTGTGATTCTGAAAGCTATGCCATGGGCATTTTAAATACCAGCAAGGTCACCCATGGTGGACAGGTTCCAGCTGAACTTCCAGAACAAGACAGACAAGGGAGAGAAAAGATGGACTACAACCAAATATATAATCACTGAAAAACTTATCAATAGCAGATATTGAACACTGAAACATAATTAAAAGCACCAAAATATTGCCAGACTTAGTGCTGGAAAATGAGCCCATCAGGTTGGAAGGCACACAAAATATGACAGGAGAAGTGCTGTGTCCTCAAATTATAGCTGACCATCATGGCATGAATGGAATAAAACTTTTGGGACCTTCATTTGCTGATTGGGCACAACTCAAAATGAAGAGAAAAAGCTGTAAAAATCCATTAATAGTCAGAACATGGACTGTACAAAGTATGAATCTAGGAAAATTGAAAACTATCAAAAATGAAATGGATTGTATAAACCTCAATATCTTATGCATTAGTAAGTAGACTTGGACTGGAATTGGCCATTTGAATCCTGCAGTGGTTTAGTATGCCAGAAATGAAAAATTGAACAATAATGGCATTGCATTCATCAACAAAAAGACATATTAAGATCTGTTTTGAAGTACAACACAGTATATGATAAGATAGTATCCATATGCCTAAAAGGAAAACCAGTTAATATCACTATTATTCATATTTAAGCACCAACCACTAGAGCCAGTGATGATGAAATTGAAGAATTCTACGAGGTTCTTCAGTCTAAAACTAATCAAATATGGAATTAAAATGTGTTGATAATTACTAGTGATTTGAATGCAAAAGTTGGAAACAAAGAGGAAGGATCAATAATTTTAAACTATGGTTGTGATGATAGAAATGTGGCTGGAGATTGCTTGATACAATATTCCAAGACCAATACCTCTTCATTACAAATACAAGATAAAAGATGACTGTACATATTAACTTCACCAGATGGAATACACAGAAATCAAACTGCCTACGTTTGTTGAAAGA
>NW_006423122.1:0-1605 GCF_000296735.1 Chrysochloris asiatica | reverse complement strand
ACTGAAAATACCATGGCTTGACTCAGATGCACCTTAGTCCTCAAACTGACATCTTTGTTCTTGGAACACTTTTTCAAGAGGTCTTGTGCAGCAATTTGATGTACTGCCAATGACCACTGGTATGGCAAGGACAGGGACTAACCATGCCCCTAGCTACCAGGAGGGCACAGAAACAAGGGAGAATCACACCATCCTTGCTCCCAACTTCCAACCATGTCCTGTGCCTGCAAGCCACCGTATCAACAGCCACTTTTAAAAGAGCAAGACGGCCACGCTACTCCAGGCCAGCCTAAAGTCAGCCCATTTTTCTTCTTTTTCGCTGCTCCTGTTTGGCTTCCCCTTGCAGTCAGAACTTAATCCACTTCCCTGGGGTATCATCTGAAGCTCAGGGTTCCAGGATCACCATCTGTATCTATGTTATTTGGTCTTCCATGTCTCTGTTCAGTGCATTTGCCGACTCTACCATCTTCCCTGGAAATCAAGACTGTAAATCCTTACAGCAGCACACAGCCTCATCGTTCTCCTGAGGAGCAAGCTGGAGGGTTTGAACCACTGACCTTGAGGTTAGCAGCCAGATACTTAACCCACTGTGCCAACAGGGCTCCTACTATGAACTACTCCTAAGAAGCAAGATCAACATTTACATTTATTTAAAACAAAACAACACACAAAAAAATTCTCATCTCCTTCCTTTTCTGGCCTCCTACAGCTACAGATAGATCTAACTATAGCACTTTACTTCTTGCTCCACCAAATCTTTCAAGTGTGGCTTTCATCCCAACAATCAGCAACTGCACCATCTCTAATGCAAGAAAGGGTAAGGGCCAAGTCCTTGTTGCATTTTTATCCAAAAAGGGCCACCCTCTCCAAGAATACTGATATCTTATTTGCTGTAATGGTGCCTCCCCTAGTAATAAGATAAGTGAGTTTTTTAGCTTGATTTGTTTCTTCACCAAACAAAACTGAGGCTAATTAGTACGGAAAAGGAGCCAATGAGCATGAATGGATTGTCTTCTTGTTAATCAGTAATATTCAACAACTGGTTCTTGTCATATCAGAGAAGTTATTTCCTGGGACTTTATGTAGTGCTATCTTCAGTTGAACTTCAACTGAATAGGACAGTGAATAGGGAAGACCATAAAAGAATTGATGCTTTTGAACTTCAGTGTTGGAGGAGAATATTTAAAGTGCCATGGGCTGCCAAAAGAACCAACAAATCTGTGTTGGAAGAAGTGCAGTCAGAGTGCTCGTTGGAGGCCAAGATGGCCAAACTTCGTCTCTCATACTTTGGACATACTGTCAGGAGGGACCAGTCGCTGGAGAAGGATATCATGTTTGGTAAGGTGGTGGGTCAGAGAAAAAGAGGAAGACCCCCAGAAAGATGGACTGGCAAAGTGGCAGCATCAATGGACTCAAGCGTGCTAACAATTGTGAGGTTCACCCAGGATTGAGCAGCATTTCATTCTGTTGTGCGTAGGGTCACTATGAGTCAGTATGCACTCGATGGCACGTAAAAACAACAACAGTTGAACTTCACAAAAAATTATGGTAATTTTTATCATTTTACTGGGGTCACTGACTTTACCACTTTTACACTAGCTGAGA
>NW_006423121.1:0-1537 GCF_000296735.1 Chrysochloris asiatica | reverse complement strand
ATGGCTTGGGTCAGTTGCACCTTAGTCCTCAAGGTGACATCTTTGCTCCTCAACACTTTAAAAAGTTCCTGTGCAGCAGATTTGTTTAATGCAATACGTCATCTGATCTCTTGACTGCTGCTTCCATGAGTGTTGATAGTTGATCCAAGAAGAATGAAGTCCTTGACAACTTCAATCTTTTCTCCGTTCATAAGATTGGTAACAATAAATGGTTTAAAATTGGGAAAGGTGTGTGATAGGGTTGTATTCTTTCACCATACTTATTTAACCTGTATACTGAGCAAATAATACGAGAAGCTGGGGTATATGAAGAAAAATGTAACATCAGGATTGGAGGAAGTCTCATTAACAACCTGCAATATGCAGATGATATAACCTTGCTTGCTGAAAGTGAAGAGGACTTAAAATACTTACTGATGAAGATCAAAGACCACAGCCTTTGGTATGGATTGCATCTCATTGTAATGAAAACAAATATCCTCACCACTGGACCAATAAACAACGTTCTTATCAATGGAGAAAAGATTGAAGTTGTAAAGAATTTCATTCTTCTTGGATCACCTATCAACACTCATGGAAGCAGAAGTCAAGAAATCAAATGGCATATTGCATTAGGCAAATCTGCTGCACAAGACCTTTTTGAAGTGTTGAAGAGCAAAGATGTCAGCTTGAGGACTAAGGTGTGCCTGACCTGAGCCATGAAATTTTCAATAAACTCAAAGGTATGCAAAAGTTTGACAGTGAATAAGGAAGACTGTAAGGAGCTCTGGTAGCATAGTGGTTACGAATTGGGCTGTGAACCGCAAGGTCAGCAGTTCGAAACTATGAGCGGTTCTGCGGGAGAAAGATGAGGCGTTCTGCTCCCGTAAAGATCTACAGCCTCGGAAACCCTGTGCAGGGTCACTATGAGTCAGAACCGACTCCACAGCACTTAACAACAACAACAACAACAAGGAAGACTGTAGAAGAATTGATGCATTTGATTTATGGTGTTGAAGGAGAATATTGAAAGTACCATGGACTGTCAAAAGAACAAACAGATCTGTGTTGGATGAAGTACAGCCAGAGTGCTCCTTGGAGGCCAGGATGGCCAGATTTCATCTCTTATATTTCAGACATATTGTCAGGAAGGCACTGACTTTTTGTCACTGGAGAGGGATATCATGTCTGGTAAGGTGGAGGGTCAGAGAAAAAGAAGAAAACCCTTAGCAAGATGCATTGGCAAAGTGGCAGCATCAGTGGACTCAAGCATGGCAACAATTGTTAGGTTGACCCAGGACCAGGCAGTGTTTCATTCTGTTGTGCATAGGGTCGCTATGATTTGGTACTGACTTGATGGCACCTAACAACAACAACAAACCTTGACAATGGAGCATGACTTTTGCGTAGTGGTTACGAATCGGACTGCGAACCTGAAGGTCAGCAGTTCGAAACTACCAGCAGCTCCGCGGGAGAAAGATGAGGCTTTCTACTCCCGTAAAGATTTACACCCTTGGAAACCTTGTACAGGGTCGCTATGGGTCGGAACCGACTCGAC
>NW_006423120.1:0-1533 GCF_000296735.1 Chrysochloris asiatica | reverse complement strand
AACCTGCTTTCTGTGTTTATGTGTGAATGTCCTCCAATGCACTAGAAGAAGTGGGAGACAGGGAATGGGGAAAAGAGGAAGCAGGAGGAGGAAGAGCAAGTAGAGGAAAGAAAGAAAAGGGAGACAAGATGCTACTGCTGCTGCCTACTCTCTAATATTTTTCATAAAGGTAAATTGATAAAATATTTTGGTAGCCAGATTTCAGATCCCTTGATTCAGGAGCTTCAGCTCTTAAAAAAAAAAAAAAGATCATACAAAGGAAAAAATAATTACTACACAAATGGTTTTCATTTCATAGTTATCTGTATTAGGGGAAATAAAAGGAAAAGGGAAAAAAGTCAATGGCAATATTGGAATGAGTTTTGAGGTATCAGCAAGAGTGGAGATCAAGCACTTTGAAAAAATGAAAATAAAAGTTTATTTATAGTTTCAGATTCAGAAGATCAAGTGTGGACTCATTTGATAGACATTATGCTTAATGCATTCAAATTTATATTATTACATAATCTTTAAAACAACCATATAAAAAGAAAATTAAAAATAAAAATATGGAATAGATTTTATTATACACTATAGCAAGCATTATGCAAATATGTGTGCATAAAAAAGACTTAAGAGCAATCTAAGTAAACAAAAATAACACTGTTCTATGATAATAAGGACGTTTTTCCCATTCAATATTGCCTTCAATTTTTTTTTTTTTTATGATAGAGACTTCTAGAAAAGCATGGATCTAGGGAAGTACAAACTCCTCCCAAAAAACTCTGTCTGTTGATAAAGTCCTAAATGCTTCAAATAAGTATGTGTATAATTATGAATGCCTAGACAAAACATGCAGTCCTGGTGTGGTGGTGTAGGATAAGCACTGGACTGTTAACTACAAGGATGTTAGTTCAAACCCACCAGCAGCATCTTGAGAATGTTATCCAGTGTCACTATGAGTTGGAACTTACTAGAAGACACTTCACAACAACAATTATTGTTGTTATTGTTAAGTGCCATTGAGTCAGTTCCAATTTATAGCTATTGTTTCCAATTTATAGCTGTATATGGTTTCTGAGGAGCAGTTTGTGGGTCTGAACCTCAGAATGATTTTGTGGTTTTCAGTCCAGTGCTGATCCACAGTGCCACACCAGAAGTTCTAGAAACAGCAATAGCTATTAAATAATAAAGAAATAAAATGCTTTTGTTTTAGAAGAAACAACATAGCTCAGAGAATTGTCTCCAACAATGTAGAAAAATATAAATGACACATTTAATTTTGCTTTTTGAAAATTGTCTGAAAGTAAGAGCATCATTTTGTTATTGCTTTAGATGAAAGCATTGGTAAAAGAAAAAAAACAGCCCAGAAAATATCACTGAGGATTTTTCCAGGAATATTCAATGAATTTCTACAAAAACAAACTAACAAACCATCTGAAATAATGCAGCCATCCTAAACATATTCCCAAATCATTTCAAACTACTTCTAATAAGGGACTTCTTGAATTTTAGTTTCAGCTAAGCTGCTAGAATAAGTAGGAAAAAAAAAAT
>NW_006423119.1:0-1538 GCF_000296735.1 Chrysochloris asiatica | reverse complement strand
TAAAAGCATCTTTAGGTGGTTTTCCTTCTGAATCCACCTTTGGCAACAGTCTCCAGAGATTGGTCCCTTAGCAAAGGTGCAAGTCCACATCCTGCTCACTCTAAGGACTAGTCCAAGGATATGAAATTGCTGGAATGTTCTCTGTGAGTCATGCACATATGCAGGGGATGACTTAAAGTTATATGGTGACACACGGTGTTACTGTGAGCTCTCAGGTGGTCAGAGAAAGCAGGTGACAAGGGCATCAGCTAATCTGTCCCACCTGGTCCAGCACATCTATTTCCGGGATTTCAAGAGGCCCAGGGCACCGATAACCAGTATAGACACTGTGACCATCACCAGCACCATCATTGGGCCCCATCCATTTGTTCATCAAACTTTAGGAGAAGGAACAAGTATAAATCTATCTGATGTCAAAGACAAATGTTGAATTTTCATGACTCTTATCTAAATAGTCACAAACACATGGGAGCTTCAAGAAAATTCTTGAAACAGTGGAATTAAAAGATACTGGAATTCCCCAAGACCCTTTGGAAACCCCTAAGAATTCGTAGGGTTGTTCTTTACGTTCTCTCCTGTCCAAGAACTGCAAATCCCATCATTCTGCTATTACTTCCACCCTGTACCCACAATATGTATAGTAACTGCAAGGTCAGTGGTTCTCACTCACCAGTTGCTCCTCAAAAACCCAATACAGGGGTGGCTATGAGTGGGAACCAGCTTACCAGCTAGGAAGAAACCCATGTATGTGCACATTTATTGTTGTTGTTATGTGCTGTGGAGTCGGTTCTGACTCGTAGTGACCCTATTAGAGTTTCTGAGGAGTAGCTGGTGACTTTGAACTACTAACCTTGTGGTTCAAACCCACCTTACAGTTCCGTGCTTTATCCCACAGCAGAACTTATGTATCAATATCAGTTCCTGGTGTGGTGCTGTGGGTTAGGGCACTGGACTGCAAGGTTCGCTCTGAGTCACAAGGGTTCTTGGCTAAGATGTTAGCCATTCTCCATGATCATGTCTGTTGTTGTTGTTGTTGTTGAAGTACTGTGGAGTTGGTTCCGACTCATAGTGAGCCTGCACAGGTTTCCGAGACTATCTGGTGTATTATAATCACCCCCACGATGACATGGGTTAGGACATGGGAAGACAGTCTTTTCAGGGGCATGGCCTACCACCAACAAACAGACTCTCTGGCAAATCCCTCTCTCACTTTTCGCTGGACCTGGGTCCTACATCTGACCCCTAGCTGTACTCTGGTTCTTTGGGTTTGAGCCAGCATCTTGCCATCTTGCCTGCCTACCCTGAGAACCAGCAGCAGTCCACCATCTTGCCTGCCTACCCTGAGAACAATCACCAGTCCGCCATCTTGCCTGCCAAGGTTGGATTCATTCACCTCCGCAGTCACAGCCTTTAGACTTTCCTTATGCATCCATCAGCTCCTGCAGGTATGTGAATCAGGAGAAGCCTCCGTTCTGACATATGACCTACAGACTTGGGTCTTGTCATCCTTCAGTTGAAAGGGTGAGAACTGTGACCAT
>NW_006423118.1:0-1538 GCF_000296735.1 Chrysochloris asiatica | reverse complement strand
AAGGTCTTGGGCAGCACATTTGCCTAATGCAATACGTCGTTTGATTTCTTGACTGCTGCTTGCATGAGTGTTGATGGTTGATCCAAGAAGAAAGAATTCCTTGACAACTCCAATCTTTTTCTCCATTGATAAGAATGTTGTTTATTGGTTCAGTGGTGAGGATTTTTGTTTTCTTTACATTGAGATGCAATCCATACTGAAGGCTGTGGTTTTTGATCTACATCAATAAGTATTTTAAGTCCTCTTCACTTTCAGCAAGCAAGGTTGTCTCATCTGCATATCGCAGGTTGTTAATGAATCTTCTTCCAATCCTGACGCCATGTTTTTCTTCATCCATCTCACTGGGGTCTTCCTCTTTATACCTGTATATGGAGCAAATCATTCCACCAGCTTCTCGGATGATTTGATCAGTATACAGGTTGAATAAGTATGGTGAAAGAATACAACACTGTCACACACCTTTCCTTTATTTTAAACCATCCAGTATTCCCATGTTCTCTTCAAACAACTGCCTCTTGGTCCATGCACAGATTCCTCATGAGCAGAATTAAGTGTTCTGGAATACTCATACTTCACAATGTTGCCCATAACTTGTCACACAACTGAAAGCCTTTATGTAGTCAATAAAGCACAGATAAACATCTTTCTGATATTCTCTGTTTTTAGCCAAGATCCATCTGACATCAGTAATGATATCACTCGTTCCATGGTCTCTTCTGAATTCAGCTTGAACCTCTGGAAGTTCACTGTCAATGTATGCTTGCAGCCATTTCTGTATTACTTTTAGTAAAACTTTACTCTTATGGGATATCAAAGATATTATCTGATGATATCTGCATTTTATTGGGTCACCTCTCTTTAGAATGGGCACAAATATGGGTCTCTTCCAATCAGTTGTCCAGATAGATGTCTTCCATATTTCTTGGTGCCTCCTGTGCCACCTCACTTTCTTGAAAGATTTCAATTTTCATTCCATCAATTCCCGGTGCCTTGTTCTTTGCCAATTCCTTCAATGCACCTTGGACTTCTCCCTTCAGTATCATTGGATCTTGATTGTATGCTACCTCTTGAAATGGTTCAATATCAACCATTTCCTCTTGGTGTACAGTGACTCCATGTATTCCTTCCATCTTCTTTTGATACTTTCTGCATCATTCAATAACGAAAATCGGGGCTTGAATTTTTCTTCAGTTCCCCCATCTTGAGAAATGCTGAGCGTGTTCTCCCCTTTTGGTTTACTGACTCCAGATTTTTGCACATTTCATTGTAATATTTGACTTTGTCTTCTCAAGTTGACCTTTGAAATTTTCCGGTCAGCTCTTGTACTTCCTCATTTCTTCCATTTGCTTTAGCATCTTTATGATGGAAAGCAAGTTTCAGTGTTTCTTCCGACCTCCATTTTGATATTTTCCTTCTTTCTTGTCTTCTTAATGAATTTTTTGCTTTCTTCCTGTATGATGTTCTTGAT
Source organism: Chrysochloris asiatica (assembly GCF_000296735.1). Classification (NCBI taxonomy): domain Eukaryota; kingdom Metazoa; phylum Chordata; class Mammalia; order Afrosoricida; family Chrysochloridae; genus Chrysochloris; species Chrysochloris asiatica. The sequence goes on along the minus strand of NW_006423118.1, from coordinate 70 downwards.
GTCATCCCACAACTCTCCTGGTCTTTGGTCTTTAGTGTTTAATGTATCAAATCTGTTCTTCAGATGATCT
>NW_006423117.1:0-1529 GCF_000296735.1 Chrysochloris asiatica | reverse complement strand
ATAATATTTATATGTATGTATCACATATACATGGTGGTGGCGGTTATGTATACGTATAGTATACATAGTATATGTCATACTACAGTATTATGGTGACAATTTTATACAAATTTCTGGGGCAGTTTTAAATTTAGCTTTTGAAAAAGGGTTTAAAATTAAATTTAGGAAACAATTCTCATTCCAGGATGAAAAAAAAAAATGTTATAACATTATAATAAAGTATATTTTTTACATGTTTTCTGCTGACTATATTGTTGGAATTGGAATAGGTAGATGGCAAGTTCTGTTGATTTAGTTCATGACACAATTTGTAACTCTTTATTTTGCATGAAGATGAACATAAAAAGGTGACATTTTACATGATCATTTTTTGACATAAGATTATTTTTTTCTACTTTCTTGTTAGTTTCTATTGCCAAACTAAAATTAAGCACTGCATACCAAGAGTAGAAATGAACTAGAATTGAGGTAATGATTAAGTTCAATTTAAATGCCATGCCTGTGTCAGAATGTTTCTAAATTATTTTTTTAACACTAATCCATAATTTTGGAGATCATTCATACCTCTACTCTAGTCAAATATTGTAACTAGTGAGTTATAAAGAAACCAACATAGAATAAGACACCAATATATTAATTTTTTGCATCAATGATATATAAATATGTCAAAATTAAAATTAAAATTCATATTTAATAATCATGCAAATTCAGTCTAAAAGTACTATAATATATTGATTTTTTTTTTCATTTTGTCATTATAGAGATACCAAGTTTTCATGCAAACTCCCAGGCAAATTGTAAATACTAAATATGGAAAAATTTCCATTTTAAAAATGACAGATATTTCCCATTTTAATAAGGACAGATATTGACAGGATATTTAATTCACATAAATATGAATAAATATCAATCCATTTGGAATGTATGCTTTTCTAAAAGTGATTGAATGTTTTTTATTGGAATGTACGATGTAATAAAATTCAGAGACAAAACACACACACATACACATACAAAAGAACTTGAAAGAGAATATTTAATTCAAACCCAAAGGAATTAGTTATGAAAATAACAACTGAGTTAGATTTTATTAAAACAGGAAAGAAAACATTTTAAAAGTAAAGGCTCATTATTTTTTTAAAACAACATTGTTCCTTAGGATATCCTGCTAAATTGTTATGTGTGATAAGATTGGAAGGAAAAAAAGCTTGTCTTCCAGAAGCATCTATCTTCTAATTATTGATAAGTGGCTTAAAATATAAGTAGAATCATGAGATAAAGTGATGAGAACATTACAATATTTTTGTTTGAGACAGTATTTAGTTTGGAATTGAAAAAATATATTTTCTTTCACTTTGCTTGCTCTTTAAATTGGTCTATTTTTGCCGCATACATGTAGTTATCATTGTTAATATATTTTTAATACTATTATGAACATGTTGATTAATTTTTGTGGCTAAAACATTGTCATTTATTAGATGGCAATATGTGTTCTGTAGTTTTCTATGTTGTTTGTTGTTGTTGTTAAGTGC
>NW_006423116.1:0-1452 GCF_000296735.1 Chrysochloris asiatica | reverse complement strand
GACCCTGTACAGGGTTTCCGAGGGTGTAAATCTTTACGGGAGTAGAAAGCCTCATCTTTCTCCCATGGAGCGGCTGGTAGTTTCGAACCGCTGACCTTAAGGTTCGCAGCCCGATTCGTAACCACTACGCATTTTCCCCCCACCCCCACCCCTTTGGTCACTCCTCTCCCTTTTCTGTAATTACAGACTACAGTATCCAATCTAAATTTTTTTTGTTTTTGTTTTTGTTTATTTTCTTGTTTTTTTTTGCTGTTGTTGTTTTCTTTTTGTATGTGTGTGTTTTGTTCCCTATTTTACATTTAGGAGGGTCTTTCTCTCCCTATATTACGCAAGAAGAGACAGCAGTTGCTGCCATATAGTCAAGCTACAATCACACCTTATAAAACCCCACAATCCAGGCAAGAACCAATACCAAATGCCAATATACCAGTGAGGCAGGCAACACCTCCGAAAGCAACTCTGATTTAAACATTAAGGAGAGTGAAAAGGATATCCCACCTCATGATCACATCTACCTGGAGACAAAAGGAAGCATAAAAAAATTCCAAAACACACACTCAACTAAGTATTAAGGCACAGATAAACAATAAACATGTCCAAGAAGCAAAAGTAGATGACCATATCAGCACATGTGCAGAAACAAGATAAACTGTCTGAGACAAATGACCTGGAGGTAGATCTTGACTCCATTCTGGAAGGACGACAGACCTTGGAAATGCTTGAGAAGGAATCCAGGAAAATGATTATAAAACGTTTCAAAACACTTTACAATGGAGTTGGGAAAAATAAAGAAGAAGTCAGGAAAGCATTAGAGGAACATTCAAATAAGAAAGATACAGCATTGGAAACAATTCAAAACCTACATAAAGAGGTCCAAATGATTAATAATAGAATATAAAAAATAGACAATCAGTGAAAGGACAAAGGAGTAGAATTGAAGAGAAGGAAGGCAGAACTAGTGAGCTGTAAGACAAACCTCTCAATACCAATAAGGTAGAAGATCAAGCAGAAAAAATGATAAAAAAGATCAAAAGAAGGTCTACGATTCATGTTGGACAACATGAAGAGGAATTATTGGAATTCAAAAGCAGGAAGAAACACTCAAGTCCACAGAGGAGGTAGTCAGGAGCTGTTGGAAGAAAATTTCTCTAACATCCTGAAAACCAAAAAGATAAGCATTTAAGAAGCTCAAATACCCCAGGAAGGATAGACCTCAAATGGAAATCACCAAGACATATCATAATCAACCTCTCCAAAATCAAAGATAAGGAGACAATCATAAAAGCAGCTAGGGAAAAGAGAAGCGTTACATAAAAAGACAAGTAATTAAGCATGGATCTCTCAGCAGGAACTATGCAGGCAAGAAGGCAATGGTGAGACATATATAAAATCCTGAAGGAAAAAAAAAAAAAAACTAAGAATCCTTTATTCAGCAAAGCAATCAATCAAATA
>NW_006423115.1:0-1478 GCF_000296735.1 Chrysochloris asiatica | reverse complement strand
TGTAGCTAGCTCTCTGTATATGGACATTTTGGACTCGTCTGCCATGTAGCTAGCTCTCTGTACATGGATATGTTGGAATGATCTGACATATAGGTAGCTGTCAGTATATGAACAAGTTGGACTTGTCTGCCATGTAGGTGGCTCTCAGCATATGCACACGTTGGACACATCTTTAATGTAGCTACTACCCTGAATATGGACATGTTGGATTGCTCTTCCATGCAGCTAGCTCTCAGCATATGGACACGTTGGACACATCTACCACGTAACTCGAACTCTGTATATGGAAATATTGCACTACTCTGCCATGTAGCTAGCTCTCTGTATATGGACACTTTGGACTCGTCTGCCATGTAGCTAGCTCTTTGTACATGGATATGTTGGACTGATCTGCCAAGTAGTTATCTCTCTGTATATGAACATATAGGACTTGTCTGCCATGTAGGTAGCTCTCTGTATATGATCAACTTTAACACATCTGCCATGAAGCTAGAACTCATTATATGGAAATGTTGTACTACCCTGCCATGTAGTCAGCTCTCTGTATATGGACATTTGGGACTCGTCTGCCATGTAGCTAGCTCTCTTTGCATCGTTGTGTTGTATTGATCTGCCAAGTAGGTTATTCTTTGTATATGAACATAAAGGACTTATTTGCCATAAAGCTAGCTCTCAGTTTATGGACATGTAGGACACATCTGCCATGTAGCTAGAACAATGCATATGGAAATGGTCCACTACTCTGGCATGTAGGTAGCTCTCTGTACTTAGACAAGTTGGACTCATCTGCCTTGTAGCAAGAACTCTGTATATGGAAATGTTAAACTACCCTGCCATTTAGTCAGCTATCTGTAGATGGACATTTTGGACTCATCTTCCATGTAGCTAGCTCTCTGTATATAGATATGTTGGACTGACCTGCCAAGTAGGTAACTTTCTGTATATGAATATATAGGACTTGTCTGGCATGTAGGTAGCTCTCTGTATATGTTCACCTTTGACACATCTGCCATGTAACTAGAACTCTGTATATGGAAATGTTGTATTACCCTTCCATGTAGCTAGCTCTCTGTATATGGATATTTTGAATTTGTCTGCCATGTAACTAGGTCTCTGTACGTGGATATATTGGACTGATCTGCCAAGTATGTAGCTCTCTGTATATGAACATATAGGACTTGTCTGCCATGTAGCTAGCTCTCAGTATATGAACATGTTGGACTATTCTGCCATGTAGCTAATGCCCTGTATATGGCCATGTAGAACTACTCGGCCATGTAGCTAGCTCTCAATATATAGACACGTTGGACACATATGCCATTCAGCTAGAACATTGTATATGGCAATATTGCACTGCTCTGTCATGTAGCTAACTCTCTATATATAAACAAGTTGTACTCATCTGCCTTGTAGCTAGAACTCTGTATATGGAAATGTTGCACTTGTTTGCATTGTATCTAGCTCTCTGTACATAGATA
>NW_006423114.1:0-1513 GCF_000296735.1 Chrysochloris asiatica | reverse complement strand
TTTTTTTTTGTAAAGTTGATCTGGTTATTACAAATTCCTTTAGTTATTGTTTACCTGAAAAGATCCAAATTTCACCATTGTATTTGAGGGACAGCTTCGCTGAATACCTTTTTCATTGTTGGCAATTTTTTTTTTTCTTTCTTTTAGCGTTTTTTATATGTCACCTCATTGATTTTTTCTTGCCTGCATGGTTTCAGCTGAGAAATTAAAGCTTAGTCTTAGTTCTCCTCTATAGGTAACTTTTCATTTTTTCTAAGCTGCCCTCAGGATTCTTTCCTTGTCTTTGATTGTAGAAATTTTGATTATGATATGGCTTGCTGATTTTCTTTTAGGGTCAAACCTATTTGGGGTCCATTCCACTTCTTTCATGATGTTAAAGAAGTTTTTTTCCCAACAACTCTTTGACAATTTTCTCTGTGCTTTTTTTTTTACTGTCTCTTCCTGTCTGGAGTCCTGATCACCAATAAATTATTCCTCTTCATGGTTTTCCACATAAATCTCAGTCTGTCTTCCAATTTTCATTCTTTTTTTGATTGTTCTAATAGTTTACTTGTATTGAGAGATTTATCTTCAAAATCATTGATTTAAGTCTCCACTGTTTGAAATCTATTTATTCCCTTGCCTTTTAGTGTATTGTCCACTTCTGAGATCTTTTTGATTTCCGTTTACATGTTTTGTATTGTTTCAAAATTTGCATTTATTTTGACTGTTTTTTATTGTAGTGTTTTCCTAAATTCTTCTAATTTTTTGGTGTTATCTTTGCTTTCTTCAATCATTCTGTCAATTCATTGACGGTATCTAAATATCATTTTTTAAAATTCTTTCTCAAATAGTTCCATTACCTTTTCTTCCTAGAAACAGTTTCTGACTCTTCATTGTTGTTATTTATGTAAGCCACTTTTTCTTTTTTGTATGAGCTAAACTGATCTGTTATAGCCAGGATATAAAGTGTCATTGTGTTTTTTTGATAAATGTATGCGTTGCTGTGTTCTTAGGCTCTCAACATTGTCTCCTGGTGGTTATGTTTAGAATGAAGGCATATGTATGGTTTTCCACTCACCACCTATTTCCATTCACCTACTAAGGAGCTCTGGTAGCGTAGTGGTTACAAATCAGGCTGTGAACCACAAGGTCAGCAGTTCGAAACTACCAGCTGTTCCGTGGGAAAAAGATGAGTCTTTCTGCTCCCATAAAGATTTACAGCCTTGGAAACCCTGTACAGGGTCGCTATGAATCAGAACTGACTCAATGGCACATAAGAACAACAACAACTAAACAGCTCAGTTTAGTTTGAATCAGGCTGGTGTTCACTTATGTCTATCATTGATCAGATGAATTTAGGAGCTAATTTGGGCTCTTTTTCCTTGTGTGGAGCTGCATTTGATACAGTTGGGATGAGTTGTATGGGCATAGTTGCTGTCACACATCAGGTGAGGCAAGAGGAGAAAACACACACAGGAACACAAAACAGAACAAATATTGTAGAAAATTTAATGTAATAAATTTAAAAAAT
>NW_006423113.1:0-1539 GCF_000296735.1 Chrysochloris asiatica | reverse complement strand
CTTTTGTCCAGTATTATCCTGTTGAGAGACTGAACCCATAATTTGAGAAGGAGTTTCAGAATGTAAAATAAAATGGGAAAAAAATCTGGAGAGGAAAAAGTCACCTGTGAGGAGAGAAAGACGAAGTATTTGGCTATTTGAGGAGTTTGGAAAGACCCAAGCATGAGAAATACACTGAGAGAAAATTCTGTGATGACTGAGCGTGACGGTGACTAAGATGTAACCAGGAGTGCAGGGCTGACGGGCAAACACAATGCTTGTGTGTAAAGGAGCACCAATGAGGAATTGGGGAAGGTTCCCCCCACACACAAAAGACAGGACAGAACTGAAATACAAAAACAGTCGGGGGGTGGGGGGGAGGTGATATCAGAGATGATGGAGTGCTATAGCAGTTTTGAAATTTTGGATAACTGGAACTTCTTGACCCTCCACCTCATAAAGACCAATTTTATTTTCATCCACATGCTAACAGTTGTGAATTAATTGCATAATATAATGTCAACTTGTTAACATGCACAATAAAACTCTAATGAGATCTGAAACCACAAATGTTTCTTAGCCCCAAAACTGACCTTGGCAACCAATAATCATACTTACAACACTTAAGGAACTTCAAAGCTTTCAGCAAACAGAAACAGAGACATGAACACATAAACACATGTTTATTTTCACCAGAGTCAAAGCTCCAAGAGGTCATGCAAATGTCTGGCCCAAGTCCCAGTGTCTTCCCATTCCGCCACATAAAGTCAGTAAGAGCAGTATGTTTAAAGATAAAAGGAAATTAAAAACAAAACAAAAAAATACATCCTTACCTGAAACCAGGTAATTTAAGATTTCCAACATCACATCTCTGTAAAGTTTCCTCTGTGAAAAATTCAGCAAAGCCCACTCTTCCCGGGAAAATTCCACAGCCACATCCGCAAACTCCACTGAGTCCTAAAACATCACAAATTTTCTGCGTAACATGGGACCATAATCCTTAATATATTCAAAAGGGTGGTTGAGACTTACAGACCATGGAAACTGAGGATTTATACAAAGACAACATAAAACAGGATGTGAGACTTGTCTTTTCCTGTGTGTATTTACCTTTGGACTGGTGGTATCTTGTTGCATGTTGTTGGATACCATCGAGTCAGTACCGACTCACAGCGACTTTATGCATAGCTGAATGAAACACTGCCCGATCCTGGGCAACCTCACTATTGTTGCCACACTTGAGTCCAATCATGCTGCCACTTGGGACAATCCATCTCACTGGGGGTCTAGATTTAACAATATTCTCCAGTCTGACCAGCTGATCCTTTCCAGGGTTGCTATGAATCAGAATAGACTCCACAGCCCTTTTAGCAACAACAATTCCTCTCCTTTCTCTCTACGGGAGTAAGTATAAAAGTATTGCTACTATACTTATATATAGTTCATATGGGCATAGGTCTATTTCACAGAAAACATGTTTAAACATGTCTCAGGGAACAGCAGATATTTTCACACAAATTCCCTCAGGAATACACTGGTCTTATGTGTAAAAATGGGAGT
>NW_006423112.1:0-1490 GCF_000296735.1 Chrysochloris asiatica | reverse complement strand
AGTAGTTGGAAAATATGGCCTTGGTGTGATAGAAATGATGCTGGAGATCACATGATAGAATTCTGCAAAATCAATGATTTGTTCATTTCAAATATCTTCTTTAGACAGCATAAGAGATGATTATACAAATGGACCTCAACAGATAGAATACACAGAAAACAAATTAACTACATCTGTGTAAAAAGACAATGGAAAAGTTCCATATCATCAGTGAAAACAAGGCCAGGGCAGACTGTGGAACCGATCATCAGTTCCTCTTTTGAAAATTCAAACTGAAGCTGAAGAAAATGAAAACAAGTGCATGAGAGCAAGAATATGACCTTGAGTATATCACACCTGGATTTAGAGATCATATGAAGAACAGATTTGATACATTAAAAACTAAAAGACCAAAGACATCAAGAACATTATATATGAAGAAAGCAAAAGTCATTAAGAAGACAAGAAGGAAGGAAAATATCAAAATGGATGTCAGAGGAGACACTGAAATTTGCTCTCCAGCATAGAGATGGTAAAGCAAATGGAAGAAATGAGGAGGTACAAGAGCTGAATAGAAAATTCCAAAGGTCAGTTGAAGAAGACAAAGTCAAATATTACAACGAAATGTGCAAAGATCTGGAGTCAGAAAATCTAAAGAGAACACGATTAGCACTCCTCAAGCTGGGGGAACTGAAGGAAAAATTCAAGCCCTTGACTTTGGTTATTGAAGGATTCTCTGGACAAATTATTGAATGATGTAGAAAGCATCAAAAGAAGATGGAAGGAATACACAGTCACTGTCCCAAAAGGAAATGGTTAATGTTCAACCATTTCAAGAGGAAGCATATGATCAAGAGCCAGTGATACTGAAGGAAGAAGTCCTAGGTGCATTGAAGGAATTGGCAAAGAACAAGGCACCAGGAATTGATGGAATCAAAATTGAAATCTTTCAAGAAAGTGAGGTGGCACAAGAGGCACTCACTCATCTATGCCAAGAAATTTGGAAGACATCTGGCCGACTGATTGGAAGAGATCCGTATTTGTACCCATTCCAAAGAGAGATGACCCAATGGAATGCAGAAATCATTGGACAATATCTTTGCTATTTTGTAAAGTTTTACTAAAGGTAATACAGAAATGGCCAAGCATACATTGACAGAGAACTTCCAGAGGTTCAAGCTGAATTCAGAAGAGGATGTGGAATGAAGGATATCACTGCTGATGTCTGATGGATCTTGGCTGAAAACAGAGAATATCAGAGAGATGTTTACCTGTGCTTTATTTGCTATAAAAAGGATTTCAATTGTGTGGATCATGACAAGCTATGTACTACATTGGAAGTATGAGTATTCCTGAATACTTAATTGTGCTCATGAGGCATCTGTACATGGACCAAGAGGCAGTTGTTCGAACAGAGCATCGGAACTGAATGGTTTAAAATAAAGAGAAGTTGTGCCACAGGGTTGTATTCTTTCACCATATTTATTCAACCTGTATGCTGAGCAAATAAT
>NW_006423111.1:0-1480 GCF_000296735.1 Chrysochloris asiatica | reverse complement strand
AAAAACTGACTTTAAGTCGACTTTTCAAAAATAATTAGCCACATCTTAAACCACAGAATTGGGGAAATACAAGTTAATACTACTGTACTGCTTTTTTTTTTTTATAATGCACATTAAATACATATTTAATAAAATAAGAAGAATCACACAGTATGACAAAACAACCTAAATGTCCTTTGATCATTGATTTGCTTTTCTTCTTCCCTTACTTAACTAGAGGCTAGCTTATTTTTCATTAATCATATGCTACTTAATGAAACACCTGCTCATACATGCTTATAGTAATTTTAGGCTTCCTAAAGTACAAAACTCCAACATTCACTCTGAGAGTAGAAATTAAAAAAAAAAAAGCAGCTAAACTTTAGTAGGAAATGATTCTTTGCCAGGTGGTATTGTGTCGTGGAGTTGGTTCCGACTCATAGCGACCCTGCATAGGGTTTCCGAGGTTGAAAATCTTTACAGCAGCAGAAAGCCTCATCTTTCTCCCGTGGAACCGCTGGTAATTTTAAACTGCTGACTTTGAGGTTAGCAGCCAGACTCATAACCACTACACTATCAGAGCTCCTTATGCCAGGTACTAAGTATTTTATATTTTAGAAGTAGCCGCTAGAACAGAACAAGGGGTTTAAAATCAGGAAAGGTGTGTGCCAGGGTTGTATGCTTTCCCCGTACTTATTCAGTCTGTATGCTGAGCAAAGGATCCAAGAAGCTAGGTTATATGACGAAGAAGGTGGCATCAGGATTGGAGGAAGACTCATTAACAACCTGCAATATGCAGATGATACAACCTTGCTTACTGAAAGAGAGGTGGTGGTTGTGGTTATGTGCCGTGGAGTTGGTTCCGACTCATAGTGACCCTGTAATAGGGTTTTCGAGGCCGTAAATCTTTAAGGGAGCAGACAGCCTCATCTGACTCCCATGGAGTAGGTGGTAGATTCAAACTGCTGACCTTGTGGTTAGCAGCTCATCTTGTGATCCACTAGGCTACCAGAGAGGACTTAAGATATTTACTGCTAACGATCAAGGACCACAGCCTTCAGTATATATTATACCTCAATGTAAAGAAAACAAAAATCCTTATAATAAATAACATCAAGTTATATGGAGAAAAGATTGAAGTTATCAAAGACTTCATTTTGCTTGGATCCACAATCAACACTCATGGGAGCAGCAGTCAAGAAATCAAATGATGTATTTATTGCATTAGGCAAATTTTCTGCACCTCTTTAAAGTGTTCAAGAACAAACATGGCAGTTTGAGGACTAAGGTCACCTAAGCCATGATATTTTCGATATGCATTTGAAAGTTGAAGAGTGAATAAGGAAGATCTTAGAAGTATTGATGCATTTGAGTTATGGTGTTGAGAATATTGAAAGTACCATGCAGTGCCAAAAGAACCAACAGATCTGTGTTGGAAACATACAGCCAAAATGCTCCTTCGAAGCCAGGATGGTTTCTCATAAGCGTAGTGGTTACGAAT
>NW_006423110.1:0-1502 GCF_000296735.1 Chrysochloris asiatica | reverse complement strand
GTGTCCTAAAATTTTTGGTATGTTGTGTTTTCATTCTCATTTGTTTCTAGGAACTTTGTGAATTCACGCTTAATTTCTTCTACTACCCAGTCACTTTTCAGCAGGGTGTTATTCAATTTCCATGTATTTGACTTTATTTCCTTGGTCTTCCTATTGTTGATTTCTAGTATTATGGTCTGAGTAGATGCTTTGTAGTATTTTATTATTTGTAAAGTTATAGAGGTTTGTTTTGTGGCCTAAGACATGGTCTATTCTGGAGAATGTTCCATATGCACTGTAAAAGAATGTGTATTGTGCTGTTGTTAGGTTGAATGCCCTGTACACATCTATGAGGTCCAGTTGGCTGATCGTGTTGTTTAGTTCTTCTGTGTCTTTGTCACATTTCTTTCTGGTTGTTCTATCCATTTTTGAAAGCAGTGTGTTAAAATCACGCACTATTATTGTAGGTTAGTCTATTTCTTTCTTCAAATCTATTAGAGTTTGCTTTATATATTTTGGAGGTCTTTAACTGGAGGAATAGATATTTATCATGGTTATTTCATCTTATTGAATTGTCCCTTTAATCATGAGATAAAGTCCATCTTTATCTATTATGCTGGTTTTTGCCTTAATGTTTATTTTATTGGAGATTAGTACTGCCACTCCTGTTCGTTTTTTATTGCAATTAGCATGGTATATTTTTTCCCATCCTTTGACTTTTAATCTGTGTTTGTCTCTGTGTGTAATATGTGTCTCTTGTAGACAGCATATTGAAGGATCTTGTTTTCTTGGCCATTCTGCCACCCTTCATCTCTTAACTGGTACATTTAATCCATTTATATTTAGTGTAATTATTGATAGGTATGGATTAATTGCTGCCATTATGTTGGGTTTTTTTTGTGGCGTTGCTGCTTTCTTTGTTCTGTGTGTCTGCCTTTGCTGAGTTCATGGTTTTTGTGTTTTTTCTGTGAGTTTCCTCATAGTTTTACTATTTCCATACTCTTCTTGGATTTTCATTTTCTTGGTATGTTGTGTAGTGTTAATTTTCTTTGAGGTTACCTTATATTTTGCTAACTTTTGCCTCCATTTAGTGCAGTCTATTTTATCCTGTAATCTAACTGACCTTCTTATAATCTGGATCTCTGTTGCTATGTGTTTACCTTCTTTTACATTGTACTTGTTTTGATCATAGACTAACCTTCCAAATTCTCTGAGTCTGTTCTTATAGTGTTGTTCTGTTCTCGACTCTTCCATCTGTTGATTTAGTTCTGGGAGGTGCTGCCACGTATAGCAATCTCTGGTTGTTGTCTGTTCTTGTTGGTTCTCAGTCCACAGAACTCCATTTAGGATGTTTTGTAGCACAAGGTTGGCTTTGGCAAAATTCCTTAGCTTCTGTTTATCCTGTAATGTTTTGATTACACCATTGTATTTGATTGATAGCTTTGTTGGATAAAAGATTCTTGGTTGGCAGTTTTTTTGTGTTTTTTTTTTTTTTTTCAGGGTTTTATATATGTCTTCCCATT
>NW_006423109.1:0-1539 GCF_000296735.1 Chrysochloris asiatica | reverse complement strand
CACTTAACAACAACAACAATCTTTACAACAGTCCTGGTGTGATGCTGCAGGATAAGCACTGGACTGCTGTCCTTAAAACTCACCAACTTGGAAACCTTATGCAGGGCTGCTATGAGTCAGAAAGTTAGAACCGAGTCAGAAGTGACTCAATGGCACTTAACAACAACAATCTTTACAGGAGCAGCTGTGATTTCTAACCATGGACTTGTTAATTACCAGCCAAGAGTTTAACCACTGTGCCACTAGGACTCTTTAAGATCTATACAGACTCCGAGTATAACTCTGTATTCTATACAGTATTAAAAACAAGAAAAACTACACTTAAATTTCCCAACACATTAAGGATGGTTATCTTTGGGTAAAAGGACTATAGATAATTGATTTTCTTCCCACTGTTCTAGGTTTAATACTATATATTACTTATATAAAGGAAAACTTGTTCCTAACAAAAGAAACATTTTACTGCCATGAATAATCACTGCTACTCTGTTCCATTTCTCTAAACATTGGTTAAGCAGCAACCATCTATCTTGCCTACAGCATAGTTCACCTAATCAAAAAGTCAAGTGGAAAGAAATTGAGGACTTGCATTTTCTCTCTCATCCATCATGGGGCTGACTTTGGAGGGGCAAAATGCTAACGGCATTAACGGTGACTGTTGAGTAAATCCTTCTACACACTGAAGGACATCGCCTAGGTACACGACATTGCTTTCCTGAGATAAAAATCCTATGAGTGAACCGAGACAGGCAATTCATTTAAAAGCAAAACGTCATGAAGCATGGGTTTGGGGCTCTGGGCCCCCTGCTTTACTCTCAATCGACTGTGTAACATTAGGAGGATGACTTCAACTCTCTTGGTCTCCATTTTTCTGCAAAATGATGAGACTCAAATACATTCTTAAGGCCTTTACAGCTTTAGCAATCCATGAACCCCACTTAAAGAAGTTAAAAGCCCCAAACCATCACAGTTTTGTAGAAAACATCCTCTTTGGAGTGTATGAGGGCATAGAATGTTTAAGAAAAAGGCAAGCAGAATTTAACTTCAAGAAATAATAAAGGACACAAAGTTGTTCTTTACAGAGGTATTTCTTTCTTTCTTTTTAAAGCTTTATTGTGAATTATGTTATACTTTACATGGGAGGACATCAGCTTCACAGAGATCCCGTTGTATATCGTTTCCTTGCCATGGTTACAATCTCTTCCATGCATTATCCATCAACCAATGGGTATACCCCGCAAGCCTGCCTCCTGGTTGTCCACATACTGCCCTTCTTCCTCTCTGAGTACAAAGTCTCCAGCTGCTCCATCTCCCCACGTCATCATCTCTGCCTCCATCCCTGGCATCACTGCTTCTCTGGGTAGGGTTCTGCTCTCTTCTCTTCTCCCTTGATGGTCCCAGGGACCTCCGCTCCCAGACTGCAAGGTTAATCACTCTCCTCCCTTTGCCCCAAAAATGTTTACCTTTACATTTCCAGCCCTTAGAATCAGTCCTGATAACAATTATTCGCTATTGTATTGCAAGAGACCTATCTGCATC